>NW_008751700.1:942776-960107 GCF_000715545.1 Opisthorchis viverrini | reverse complement strand
CGCACAGTAACATCCAATGGCCAACGACGGTCTTTCACGCCTATATATATATATATAATGCCGTTTATCCATGTTGCCTTTAGTAAGCACTAGGCCAGTATTGACACGGGCCGTCAAGAATACTACCTCGACCATTCTTGAGAGCTCAGTCTGATGGTCTGTCATACTCATTGCTGTACCCGATGTCGTCTTACTTGGATACTTATCGTACCTGCTGGATCTGTGCCCATGTGCGGGGTTAACCGGTAAACTAATCCAACCTCATACTCACAACCGTATGCTATATTGCCAACCTTGGCTACTTTTTGAAACTGCTAGGCCACTGCCTGTATGCGACGCTGATTATTAGGCCTCAACTATGCGCAGTGTCCCAGTCTAACTGCCAACGATGACCCGTCATACCCATAAATGTGAGCGCTCTTATGTCTGCTAGTTATAGTAAACACCAGGCCAGCATCAATGCGAGCGGAAAAAATGAGACCCTACCTGTACATGATATCTCGTAACATCACAGTCAACGACGGCCTGTCACACTCGTAGCTCTCTTCGACATTGTTTACCTTGGCTACTCATCGTAATTGCTAGACCTGCGTCTATGTGCAACGCTGAGTATGAGGCCTCAACAAAGCTCAGTTCAATGGGCAACGACGGCCGCCATACTCATGACTAAACTCGATATCACCTGTCGAGGCCAGTTAGTAGCCGAAATAGCAGTAGGGCCGGGCTCGTGGCAGACCATAATGCCCAAAACTATACAAAACAGACTAATCCAACGACCAGCGGCGGTCCTTCATATCCGTACTTCGTCCACCTGCCAACCCCATTGTTAAAAATACACAACACCCTTTAACAAATAATGTTTCTATTTATTGGTCGCATTGGCACAAATATGGGTGGTCAGTCCAGTTCTCAGTTTTTTACTCCAGGCGCCCCTTGGAAGCACAATGCTTTTTTCTGCAAAACTCTTGCGGGTGAAACAAAAAGCTTTTTCGTCAAAATGTTGCAGTACTTTGCATATGCTCTTGGCACAAAGGTCACCCTCAGCTGCCTTCACTTTTTTGCGATTTGCTTTAATTAATCCCCTTTCGAAATTTTTGGCGCACATTCGACTTCGAGTTTGGTGCGCTATAGTTTCCGAAGTGGCTTCAGAGGCGTTTATTGAGAAATTTGTGGCTGTATCGTTCTCATCCTTCATGGTATTTGAGAAGGCCCTGAAGCGACACATGAAATATAACTATGTGGTGTTTGTGCGTTCATCCAGTAATCGATGCACCAGCGCTGTTTTCGTTACGAATGGGTGTACTACAACTGCAGCAGGTGACCTCCAAGACCAACGTAAAGCCGAGGAATCCAAAAAAGCTAGTAAGCCGAGCGTATTCTCATATAAATAAGTACGCGAAACACCGACTGTTCAGTGCGGTTTTGTCTACGGAGGCAAGGGAGCCAACTGGCAGTTCGCTCTTATTCTCTTAAACACAACCATAAGTTGTCAAAAATTTTGTACAATGGTCGTTGGCTTGTTCGCTGAGCTATATAAATAAGCGAAACACCGACTGTTCAGTGCGGTTTTGTCTACGGAGGCAAGGGAGCCAACTGGCAGTTCGCTCTTATTCTCTTAAACAAACACATAAGTTGTCAAAAATTTTGTACAATGGTCGTTGGCTTGTTCGCTGAGCTGGGCAGTTTGGTTGCAAACATTTCATCACCAATCGAGGTGACATCATCAGTGCGTAGTTGTGGGTAGCGGTGGGTTAGTGGTTGTGCGTTCAGTAGTGTTACGTGTGTGTTGATATACGTGCTGGTAGCCGGGGATGACCTTTGACCGCGATTAGTTATTCTGTCGGGCGGTTCCATTGGTTGTTCTTTTATCCCGTGTCCTCATTCGCCGATGCCCACGTGACCTTGGAATTTGGCATCCCTCGCCGTCGTAGTCTGGTCGGTGTTGGATTGACCTTTGTCCTTCCGAGTTCCGTTGTGACCTTTATTGATTTGATTCCGAGGAGTTCCTTGTTTCTTCGTTTGTTAATCCATTATTCGGTCCTCCTTGAGTGTTTCGGTTGCGATGTTGATCTCTCGCACGTAGAGGTGCGTAAATTGGATCCAGTTCGATGCACCGGTTGATTGAACCTGCCGTAGAGTACCATGCTTCCAGAAATTCTCTTCCGTGTCGCGTGTCTCCGTATGCCAAAATTTTCGCGTTTTCCAGGTTGAATTTGTGGCCTTCCTGGTCCTCGTGTATGGATATCAAGGACAGGGGGTCATGCCTCCTGACAGCCGCGTTGTGTTCCTTTATTCGTGTACATAATTTTCTCCCAGTTTGTCCAACGTAGAATTTGTTGCAGTCGTTGCAGTCGATTTGGTATATCACATTGTTCCTCTTGGTTTTGTCCCGGTTGTCCTTCGGTCTAGAGATTAATTTCCTTAGAGTAGCACTCGGTTTGTGGGCCACGAAGATTCCTTTTTGCGCCAATAATCTGGTTGCGAGTTCTGATATATTCTTGATGTAAGGTAGGACTACCCGTCTGGTGGCTTGTTCTTGCTGTGGCTGTTGTTGAGATGTCTTCTTCTTCTTCAAGCTTCTCTTGATAAAACTCCTTGGATATCCATTCTTCTGGAACATTCTGTATAGATGGTTTTCCTCCTTCTTCCGTAGTTCTGTGGTGCTGCAGTGTGTCTCCGCCCTCTTGAACAAGGTTTGGACGCAGCTCTTTTTGTGGTTTACTGGATGATTGCTGTTGTAGTTCAGTATTTGGTCCGTATGAGTCTCTTTGCGGTGTACGCAGGTTTCCAGAGTCCCGTCCACCTTTCTGTTCACTAAGACGTCCAAGAATGGTAGCCGATTGTTTCTTTCCAGTTCGATTGTAAACTTGATATCTTCAAACGTTGTGTTGAGCAGTTCATGTGCGTCGTGTACTGAGTCCCGTTTCATGATGACGAAGGTGTCGTCCACGTAGCGGATCCACAGCTTTGGATTGATGATCGGCAGTACTGCACGCTCTAGTCTTTGCATTACCGCCTCAGCAATGAATCCTGATATTGGGGATCCCATTGGAGTTCCTTTCAGCTGTTGATATGTTTGTCCATCGAAGGTAAAGTATGTATCCATGCAAAAGTCCAACAGTTTGCATATAGTTTCAGGTTTCATGGCTTCTGTCGTGTTTGGATTATTCCGAAGCAATTCCGCTACGGTTTCCCGTGCGAGGTTGTGGTCGATTGAAGTGAACAGTGATGTGACATCAAACGAAAGCATGACTTCATCGTCTTCTATAGTGAAGTTCCGTAGTTTGTGTAGGAATTGACCTGCATTTTTGATTGTGTGTTCCGATCCGGAGATTAAGTGTTTTAATCTTCTCCATAAGTCTTTTGCTAGTTTGTACGTTGGGGTTCCCGGAAGTGAAACGATTGGTCTAAGTGGAGTTCCTTCTTTGTGCACTTTTGGTAGTCCGTAGAATTGTGCAATGTTGGTATCATCGGCTTTCATTTTCCATCGTTCCTGTCTGGTTATCTCGTGTGTGGCTTGCAGTTTCTTGAGCGTCGTGTTGATTCGATTGACGATGTTTGAAGTTGGGTCATGATCGATTGGTTTGTAGGTCGTGGTGTCATTTAGCAGTTGTTTGGCCTTTTCAATGTAATCCGGCTTGTCCATTATCACGGTGATGCGTCCTTTGTCCGCCGGTAGTATCACGATTGTTTCATCCTTTCGTAGATTTGTGAGTGCGTCTCGTTCTTGTTTGGAAATCAGTGACGTGTTTCTATTCCGTGTGATCGCCGGTACGATTGTCTGTCGGATCTGTTGTTGAGCCTCCTCGGACATTTCGTTTGTTTTCAGGGCGTGTTCCAAGCTGGCTAGGTAATCTTTGTAGGATGCGTCCTCGACGTTGAAGTTGAGCCCTTTCATTAGCAGTTCTTGTTCGGCTGTGTTGAGTTGGCGGCCAGATAAGTTCTTGATCCAAGCGTCGTAATTGTTGTGTTCGTTGTTCCTCGCGAGCATGCGCAATTTTGTTTCCATGGCTGTTCTACGCTTGATCTTGACAATCGCCTTGTACAATCTTGTACAATCGCCTTCCGGTTAACTGAAGGCTAAATAAAGACGATTTGGACACCTGCTAGGCCTTTCTGAAATATGGGACGTCTTCATGTGGGGTACGGCCGTTTGTGGCGGATGAATTCGGGAAGATTCTTACTACTCAGAATGTATAAAACTACCGCCGGAAGTGTCGAGCGGCTATGTTGAGTAGGTGCCGCATAGTTGGGTCTTAATGTGGTAGATGATATGCCTCCGATACTAGCAAAACTTCGAGAGACCTGACGCGTCAGGGGAAGGTCACTTTAGCCACATATGCTTCTCCCAGCGGCAACAGGCAGCGTTGTTCCGACGCCTTCCAGATGTAGTTAATGTAGACGGAACGCATGCAAAAAACTGCCTCCGGTTAGTTATTTAAAGCACCTGATATCCGGAACGTAGATATAATCTTGAAACCTCCTTGATAACGGAGCGCATGGGAACAATGCGTCTGGCTATGTATGCACTCGTGGAGGGCGGACAGTTTGCTCCCATGCGTAAACTGTTCGAATTATTCGATGAAATGATGGGCGAAGCTTATCCGATTAATACTTTTGTTATGGATAAGTAGGCGGTGCAAATGCGTGCGGCAAGAGTCGTGTTAGGCTGTATTGCTTTGCTGTTTTCATGTCCGAAAAGCCATCAGAAAGCAACAGTGTCATTTAATATCCATGTATTTTTGGTCATAGGCACATGCTGCAAACAGATGTCACATATTTCACCGCATGGCTCACCTGGACAACGCTGTGCAGTAGGTTGTTTATTCGTCGTATAACAGGCACACATGTTCCGGCAAAACCTGCAGCCTCTGCGCCGCACCGATCCCCGATTTATTTCCCATCTTACGACCCCCTGGTTGTCGCATGACAACAAATGCATACTCTCTCGTTTTGGGGCACTTGGGACCGCGACCATCGAGGCTGCCGTACGATAGCGCTGGAATGAACAAGGTGAGGTCGAACTACGTAAACTAACCTATAGTTTGTGGTGCAAACACATAGATGCCCCAGGCTGTTGAAACCTGTGCCAGAGAATGCACATTCCCTTTCCACCGGGCGATGTGGCTATCATGCACACATCTGTTCACTGTATTTTGAGATCAGTCCGTTCCGAGCAGCAAGAACTATTCTTCACTGACTTTTTCTTAGCTTGCTTCCCAATCCACCAACGACGGCTGTCGGATTACAACCTAACGGAAAAGGGTGCACCCCTTTTAATTGCTCCCAAACCACCAAAATAGCCACTGAAGTGCATTTTGGGGTACTTCTACCAGTTTGTTGGCCACCCGCCCTATGGGGATATCTCGACAACCGCTCATTTCAGGACGTCAAGTGCCCGATGATCACTCCACACGAAAAAGATCATGCGGATCCCGGAAGGAAATATGTGCAATTTAAAACGACCAATGTATCTCAACACTTCGTGACGCCCATTTTCAGCCTTTTCTCTGGTGCAGATGGATGAGCGCGCTCCGGCATCGTGTATCCCTAGCCGCAGCCAGTCGTGTGCTAGGTTTCTTACAGCTGTCCGCTTTGATCGACGTAAGTTCTGTGTTGTCAATCGATAAACGTCGGGGTCTTTCTAGCATATTTCGCAACCTATGTTGGGAAACTGTGCTTTTCGGCAGCAAATGTACATGATTTTCATCAACTAATGAACGTGGACTACGGAATTTCAATGGGCAACAGGAATTATCGACATAAAGTTGCTCGTAAGAAGGCACCTAGGCATATTTTGCATCTCCAAAGGCCATGTAGATTCTAGAATGTTTAGGAAATTGTTCCGGGGGGAAAACTATCTGACAGTTTCGTCCATTGTAAGAGAGTTAACGCTTTCTACAACTCGCGATTTTTTATCACATTAGGTTACTTGTTCGCAGCCGATGGCGTTTATTGACCTTGAGGATTCGCTCACTTAAACAATTAGTCATATTAGATTAATTTCAATAATACAGGAACACATACAATATGCATAGACATTCTACACTACGATGTGGAAAGCCTGAAAGTGTCGTAGCCCTCGGTAATTCAACTCTATTGTGCGAATACTGAGCGGCACAGGGTTTCTGAAAATATTTAGAATAAATTACTTCGTGAACATATCGTCCGCGATGTCATTTAAAACACATATTTAAACGAAGCGGTATTAGTTAACTCATCATGTGCTTAAAAATTCCCTTTGTCCAAAATTATCGGTCGGTGTCCGCGCTGAACCTGGAGACTTACCGTTATAAATGTTAACTCACTACTTGCTCAATTGATCCAATTAGTGATAACGAGGGAACCTCGTGTACATCGATGATTCGATAGCGCGATTCAGCAAACACATGCATCATTGGTCGCGGCGAAGTTAGAGACAAAGAGGAGTGTATACTTCTCAGTGGTAAGACCAAGCGATGTAAACTCGCGCCTTAGGATCCCAGGATCAGACGCGTCCTCAAACATCCACCGGTGGCGGCAGCCCTAGCGAAGACCTAGTGAGTGGGCGGGTGCTGGATCTCGAACCCGCTTGTTTAGAGCAGTAACTCCCAACTTCACTCAATTTCGGTTCTGAGATATTGATACTATGTTGCTTAATTAAATCGATAGCTCGGTCTTCCTCTCCGAAACTCGTAACCACCACAAACCCAACCACATTAGCAACCTAACCAACATGGGGCACCCTTCTGGGCTCCATCCAACTCATCGCCCGTGTCGAAGTACTGCAACCCATCTTTACTTCTGAAATCATGTTGACTATATCCGAATAAATAAGCTAGTAAGATGGCCAAACTTGGCCCGATCCAACTGTCCCAGATAGTGGTGATGATTTACCTGGAGACTGCAAGGACACATTCTTCAGTGGAAATCCCCGGTGCACAGCCGAAAAATCACTGTGTAACTGTCGCCTTACGGATTCGCCGAAAACGACCCGCACCAGCTATGTTTTTCAGACAACCATTGTCAAACACCTGAAAATGCCTTGTTTCCGCGATTGTTTTACCTCGACGCGTCAACAGTTATCAAAGATTTTGGGTATATTGACGAGAAAATCTAAAGGGGCGACTAATTATTTAGTTCATCATAGAACTTTTTCCCAAGAGCTTGTAGGGTTCGAAGGTAATCACTAGGTTGATGTATGAGATTCAATGTCGACAAACACTTGATTCCTGAAAAGTTCCATAGCCAGAGCGGATTGCATTTGTAGACACAATGGGAACTCCCACGCTGCCATGGCTACTAAGGTCTCGGTAAAGTTCTATTTTACAGTGTAATAGAAGAACTTCTGATACACACAGTGGATTATAGGTTGGAATTGGGTTCCTGAGTTCTTTTTCCCACATACAACAATGTTGCCGCGTCTTCCGTTGACATCTAAAGAGTTGGTCATTATGCAAGTCTAATAAGGGCTTGCGCTCGCCTATTCTGACCGTCACATGTGGTAGAATGACTTCTTAAGGCCTACAGCATGTGAATACATGGAAACACATGGCCCGGTGACGAGTATGTGCATTTACCAGCACGGATGTCAAACTAATGAGAAAAAACTTGGGTCCGCGTGACACTCTTTATAGTTTAACACTAAAGTTGTAAATAGTAAACTTAGTCGTTGGTTTATTGACCGGGCTAAGCAATGTGATTGAAAATTTTCGTAACCAACTGAGGTGACATCACCGGTGCATTGTTGGGATCGGTTATCAGCACAACCACCGACACATTGTAACGCTCCCAGCAGTGCTCCGATGATATCAGTCTGAGTGGTAATGAAACATTCGCAATCAAATTTACCGGATCAGCGAACAAGCGACGACCATTAATACCGTCTGAGTTACTAGCATTCTCCTCCATAACGAAGAAGAAACCTACTATGTGACGTTGCCTACACAAATCATAAGACGAACCTGGTGTCCGTTTTTAGTAAATTGTCCGCAACTAAACTGCGAACTGCCAACCGGCCGCTTACCCGTTCATATGGACTGGATGAAGAGCCACGTACGCTCCAGCCAATATACTGGACCCCGCTTAATCACTTCCTATATCTGTTATGACTGGGCTTTGAATTCCTAACCCATGAAGGACCGCTTGGATCAACCTCAAGTTTTAACTGCTTATGTCCCAAAAGCGAAATCAGTTCTTCACGCAAAACAGCTCTCAATATTCGCACAAGAAAAGTGAATTTTTGAAAGCTACGGTTTGTCTCTGATGGACTAAAGCGATCGGACGATGGAGTTCAGAGTACCAGTCCAGACTATTGAGCCCATTCAGGCATCCCGTGGTCTCAGCGATGTTGGGAATTTTTTAACCAGGCTTTTCCGCCAGTGGCATGATTGCTTCAGTGGACAATGAAATTTGGTTGGCTGCAAAAGTATGAATGTATATTAGGATGGCTTTTGGCTTGGTCACATATGCAACAAAATGTAACACGTCGGCGCAAAAAGGGTTACCCGCTTGCAAAGTTTTGCAGCTAAGGGCATTGTGCGGCTAATTGTCCCCGTGTAAAACTCGCATTTTGAAGTTCAATTTTCAGTTGTTTTCGTCGTCAATTTATTATGGACTCCAGTTTTCTTAAAGCTTTCTTAATGCTGCGAACACAATACTAGATGGCCGCTTGATAGCCTGGTGCGCTTGGTCAAACCAAAAAAGCCCATGGACGTGCGAATCAGCTAATCCTTTGGAACCTGACGCGTGCAGGCGTGTCATGTATAACCAAAAACGTGTTGCTCACAAAGCTACGTGGAAAGTTCCAGGCGACCTAAGAAGGCTGTTAAAAAGGACTCAGTCAATAAAAAATGAGATGCCTTGATCTGAAGTACACAGTTCTCAAAACAGAGAAAGTTACATCTGCATCACTTCCGCCAACATCCTCATCGAGTACGTAAAATCTAATGATTATTACGTGCATTTTTGCTTGAGCCCACAGGCATGGGAGGCTAAATTCGGACGAGGGAGGTCCCTTTCTCACTACGGTTTTGGAGAATCTTGCATACGCACGATAAAGACCGACAATGTTTACAACATCTTACCTCAGGAATTTGGTTTCCAGCCGAAGTCGTTTTCTACAACTGTTTTGCATTTGCGGATTACTTCGAGTATTGAGAAACGGTCAAATTTCATGATCTTTCATCTTGGTCTCAACACCGTTCAAACGATAGTACGAAAATGACGAAAATGCTCCAGGTAAAGAGCAATGTCTCCGTTCCCTACCTGAACGGTTACGTTTTCCACATTAAACTCACCATACTCCTTTTGCGTTCACTGGTTCAGTTTCCGTGAAAAAATACTCCCGCTTCGGTTTTGGTTTGATTTTCGACGTTTAGGAACCGCGATCAACAGCAAGATGCGTTATTGGACAATCTAGAACATAAAAGGAACTCTCAGGAGCCATACGGAAAACCAAACAGAAAATAAGATAAATGGAACCTCGAAAAATACACTCATTTGCAAATCAATTTGGTTTTTACGAGAGACTCAACTGAATCTCTCGCTGCACACCGGCGCCTCACGTTTCAAGTGAAACGATATTCGAGGTATCCCAGTATATCTGTCAGAGTTTCAGCAGCCTCCAGAGTAGTTTCCTTTATGAAAATGAATGTGATATATTCCTGGACGGGTCAGTTAGAATCCCAAGCCCAACACGTCATGTGCTCAGGATCGTGGGCGCTGCAGGTAAAATCCAACGACCCCGAACTCGCACCCACATATTTTGATTTAGGGATAAGTTTAGTCGAATTTATAGGAATTGGGATGGCAGTGATTCAAGATCCCAAAATCTTCGAAGACACCTGCAGTTCTGCTGAAATTTGTTTAAGCGCACCAAAGATCTACAATGGGCGCTGCTGGCGGCTGCTACGTAAACTGTCTGTTAACACAGCGGGAAGACTTTTCGAGATGGTGGTTTCCCCGGATGTTGCCTCTTTCATTGAATTTTAAAAAATATTGAATAGCGCAAAAGCAATGACGTCGCCGTTGTCTTTGGAAAAATAGAGCGAATGGGAGCAGCTAAATCATACTTAGATGCGGAAAAACTCAGCGGATTTTCGGTGGCTAGTAAATTTGTTGGGTTTTGGTCGACGGCGCACGCCGTAGCGGCAGCCTGTTGGGGCCCTATCTTCAACGGCATTATAAATCCGCGATAGTATCATAGGAAGAATCCGTGGATTTGTGGATTGAGCGAAAAGATAGTACAATTAACTGGCCAGTACTTCATAGTTTTTCGTTCCGGTTGATTGGAGTGTTCCTATCGGTACTTGTGACGCTTCCGTCCTGGAATTAATAAGGATCTCATGAATAAGGACAGGGCGTCAAATCTGATACGGCGGTAGCTGCATCATCACCACAACGTAGTATCTGGGTTTTCGGACAGCCCCATATATGCATATCTTGGGTGAATTCGTTAAGGCTGCTATGATAGTTAAGATTGACCAAGGACTCCTGGCAAATCGAGTCCAGTATGATGTAAAGGCATCCTCGGGTCCATAAGGGGAGCATCATTGTTCGATGCGGCTATTCATGATAGACAAGAAGGTAATCGTCTCTAAATCAAGGACCCAAATTGGAGTTTACCATGGGGGACAAGTGTCGTAGGCGCGGTGTGGCCTACAATAAGGGGTGGCTAAAGGTGACTAAATTACCCGATCTTAAAAGTAGTATTCAGACTTTAGTTTGGAGTATTAGAGAATGGCGATTTGTGGTCGAATCGAATGGATTTTGTCATAGGTCAGCATGGTGTGCGTATAAGTCAAGCAGCTCGCCACTCAGGTCGTAGCTAACCGTTTAAGCGTCCGTGTGAACTCATGTTGCACAACACATTGGTTTAAGCGGTTGTGCTTCTGTGACTGGTTCATGTTAAGGGCTAGTTAGCTGGCGGACATACGGATGCGGGATGGTCATGTGTTGGTGCGCGCAAAGGCGGTTATTGGATTAGCAGCCATCGCAGACAGTTCTTGGAACGGTTCGGTAACGCTCACTCAGAAATTTTGTGAGAGAGCTACAAGGGAAGGCAAGTTACCAGTAAGAGGCCTCAACGAATTTTAGCACACTGACTGCGAATATAGGTAGTTATTTGATTTGACGCGCTTTGCAGAGGACAATAAATCTGGCAGTTGAATGAATCTGGAGGAAGTAGTGGTTTGCAGAAGGGACAAGAGATCGAAGGATAACGTGAGGTTCATGTTCGTGCTGCACGTTTGTGGGATTAGCTTCCTTCAGGAGGAAGTGGTAACGGCCCAAATAGAATGGTACGGGCTTGCAAAAACGAATTGTTTCAATATCGTCCCACGGCGCACTTTAATTGAGTTTATTAACTTACAAGCGATGCGTCGTTTTTGGAAGCGTAAGAGGAATTACCGAAGTTGGTGCTGCAAACAGAACCAGCTTGAGCGAGCGGTACACAAGCTCTAGGAGGGATTATTCTGTTACAATTAACTAAAGCAACCCGTTATATCGGTGGCAGCTTCATTGCGGACTGAGTCGTGCCAACTTAGAAGTTTTCAGCATCGCTCACGGTGGAGTTTGGTGCTCAGGAAAATCGAGAGGGATGGTAATACATGAAGTAAGGTTAATTAGTTGTGCGCGCATGTTCAATCGTGGAATGCTCAACGCTGAGTAGGGAGGCAAAGTGACAATGTTTGTCCAAACCCACAAGAGCAGGTGGGGTATTATCCTCAGCATGGGGTGAGGAAGCCTTTGGGACGAGTGCATGTAATAATATCATTATCAAACTGTCAGTCAGAATAGAGCAGGACTGGCGAGATTTGTGGGTACAGGGTATTGCGCGAAGAAGGGACGGTGTCACAGACGGTGTAAACGCAGTCTTCCCTAAACCAAACGGTGAATAAAGAGTTGTCAGCCGTGAAGTCCTTTGCATGGTAGAGGGTCAGGGAGTGCGAAAAAAGCAAAAGGTAGGGGATGAGCTGCCGGATGTTTGGGGGTTGATAGCGGCTCTAAATTCTGATCAGGAAAAACGGTTACGGTTGGGCTGTCAATACGCTTTCTTGAACGCTGTGAGGACATGGAATGAAATGTTGTATATCATACATATATGGGCTAAAAATATCCATATCTGGGACAATGAGAAAGGGCACGCCTTCGCGTCTCTAGTTAGCTCGTATCAGAAGTGGCTGCCATCTCCGGGCCACGCACTCGATAGTTTATACACGAGTGTGGAGGAGAAGATTAGTGCGACATGTTGGTAAAAATAATAGGCCAGATGGGGACGAAAGCAGGCATGAAAAATTCCTCAGTAAAGCGTACATAGCCAGGGCTCCGTAATCAACGGTTTGCATAGTTACGAGCTCATCGGTTGCGGCAACCATCCAAGGTAGGAGACAACACATGGGTCGGGAAAATGTCCAACATTTTGGGTTTGCGTTCTATCGGAAAACTGGTAGTTGCTTACTAACCGGCAGTTTGTTGACTTACTTACGAACTTACTTACTAACTTACTTTTACGAACGTCTATCGGCTACATTACACCGAAACATACGGCCAGATTAATCCACCAAACTCATTCCTTGGTTTAGCCGCCTTAGCTCCTTGAACATGTTCACAGCATTCTGAGTAGTCAGCTTGGTTGGCATATTCAATAAATGACCTCACATAGGCCCCATAAAGTATCTGGAAGTCCATGTGAGTAAACGGTCTAAGGTGCGCCGAATTATCTGTAGAATGACAAATGCGGTTTTGGCCGATTTTTCATATTGAAGTGAGAAGGACATGCTCGAAGAGAGCTGGCTATGTAGATCTTTTTGGAATCTCACTTCGAACGACAGATATGTTCTCTAGGCATCCTCCGAGCGGCACGTGAACCTGCTTTTCGCCACTCAGAGGGAGGTGCCAGTCCGGTGGCCACTTCCTTGCGGCGCTGGCTTCAAGACTCCAAGATTTCAGGTCATCGGCTGAAAGTATTTATGGATTTGAAGGTGCATCTGAAAGGTCGTTGACGTAGGTCAGAAATAGGAATAGTCTCAAACCGGAGCCTTCCCGGACACCAAAGTAGACCGGTTCAAGAGTAGAGTAGGTAGAGTGAGTTCTGTATGGAATGTTCTGCTGAGAGAAAGGCCTTAATCCAGCTCGAGTGTATGGGGCATCGGAGCGTGTGAGACTTTTTCGGTTGTTTTCGAGAAGTCAAAAAATGTGGCGTCCAAAATAAGTGCCTTGTCTTTGACTCATACGAGCATTTTCGAAAAGCAAGAACGGTTGGGGAAATATTCCTGTTTTGCTTGGGATATCGAGTCTTTGGCAGTAAGGAGATATAAAATGTTGCGCCTCAGAACGTGTCTCATCAGCATGCACGGCACGCTGAAATGGATATTTGGAGCGCAGCTATGGATGATAAGCTGTCACCAGATCTGTGAAGGTTCGTGAAAATCACATGTTTCCACGCCCAGAAAGGTTGGTGGAATAACGGTATTTTCCTGGCTTGTTCCTCGGCTCAAGCCTGTTGAACTGACGTTCCCCGACAACACAACAGCCAAAGGTGTACAATGTGCACTGACGCCTAAAACCAGGTTGGCAGATACTGTGTCCTGATTTGCTGGGAGGTCCAGACTTTCAAACGGGCAGAGCTGCATTAATACTGGACTGGCAGGCGACCAATCTTCAGGCATTTCGAGTGCGGTATAGCCTTTTGTCCGTTTAAGCAGCCAACTGCGAGCGGTAAGGCGGTATATCGGTGTGGAACTCCACATAACAACTGCATTAGTCTCCTCTACTGAAGCTGGTCCCAGTTTAAGTTGGTCAAGGAAGATACACCTTCCAAAGAAGTGTGTGTTGCAAAAGTTCCCAGTCAATGTTTCGACCTCCAAGTGCGCCGCCACGTACTTATTGAAATAAAAAATTAGTTCCCAGTGGTAAATTTATCTCAGTGAAGCCATCATTGCACTTTGATTCGGGTGATAGCCGGTTCCATTTGGGATGGCGGTTAGCCTGCGCGGCTTCTGGTTCGTGCGACAACATGATGAGTCCAAGTACTCTTGGTTAGCAATAATTTAAAAGGTCCACTCAACCTGGAGCACCGGAACTCAAGGGCTTGTGTGAGCGGTCCGATGCCGTCCAAAAGGCGCCTACTGTGCGCAGTCACACTAGGAGTGCCCTAATCTCTGCGCCCTCCGAACAGGCCGGCCTCCTGCAGCCAAGTGGGTCAAATTATTGAGTCATTGGCCCCGTGAAGTGTACCCCAAGAAAACCCTAACAACTGCTGTCTCGCGGTTCAGACTTTTGAGCCAAAGGCTTCGAGAAGGCGAAAATAATTATTATTCGTTCGGTGCCCAGCCATCCCGCCCGAAGGAAGCACGAGGGCTGGGATGCTGTTAGGTTGCCCTAATCTAAACAGGGGAAGCCGAGATGCAGGGGTCGCGTTCGAACCCCGGATCTTCCGGTCAGCTAATTCGCGATTTAGCCAGTGATCAGTGATCCACCTTGCCCACCCTGTGACAGGTTCCCCAAACAATGTTCTACAACCCTCAGTGCCTTATGAGTCGAGTTTTGAGTCGAGGGCCCCAGATGGTAACTCAAACAAACCCCATTCTTCGGATTGGGAAGCCGAAACGTATTATTTATCCTTAAAGCTCTTAGCTCACCGGCCCTTCACTACACCACATCTCCACCCATCGAATTGTGCAGTGCGATCAGCCCATCTGACAATCCCTTAGTCTCTTAACCATCTCCCAGAAAGATGAACAAAAGTAATCAACTCACCTAGAAATATCAAACTCACGTTGCGGTTAGACGTGCGTTGCTGAAACCTCGCGTAGGTCAGGTTCAAACCATAAACGTTTCAGTCAGTAAATTTGTTCTCTAACCACCAAGGAATATTCCTTTTTTGCGGCACCCCCAACAGGCTCGTTTCCGCAAAGGAATTCACCTTGAATTCACTCAGTAGCTTTCCGTTTGGACGGAGTTTTGGGTGGCTTATTTGATCGTGGTCGCTCTTGTTTTGTGTTTGTATGAACCCTCAGATCCTCCACGATCAGCGGGGCCAAATCGGAGTACGTGGGATTTTCTGGTACGGCGCTGTCGGATTTGCGGCTTTGGCCCTTGGGGTCACGCGTGAAAACTGGATCCATAATCAGGCTGGCCACTTTTGACTGAATGGAGCTGGAGACCGGTAGTTTCGCGCTTTCAGGATAATATCTCGCCACTGTTCCCACCGCAGCGGTGTCCAACGTCAAGGTCAATCCGACATACCGGTGAACGCCGCTACCTGTTTCTGACCCGATCCAATCTAGAGTTTGCGGCTCGGCTATGGAGTTCACCGCTGCCCCTCTGTCGCCCGCTGGGAAAATAAGCGGTGATAGCTCCGCGAATGTTGGACGCCCTTCCCCTGCGAAGCTTGCCTCACCCCGGACGGCACCATCGTTGGTGGTTGGTGGAAAAATCGCTCAGCCGTAGCACCCTTTCGGTGCCCAACTGCCGTGCCACCAGGAGGAAGAATGAGGACTGGGATACCGTAAGTCGCCCACGGCTAGACAGGAGAAGTCGAAAGGCAGATGTCGGATTCGAACCAGGAGCTTCCGCTCTCTAACCATCGAGCTATCTCGATAGATCTGCGACGATTGAGTAGAAGCTGTAGTCTGAAAGCGCGGTCATTTGGATCAGTATACATTTGGGAACACAAGAGTCCGCAACCACTATCGGGTCGGTCATAATTTTGGGACCGATTGACCTGTCAGCAAGCGGAAGAGTGTTTCTGTTGTGTCTTCCTGGATGGTTGTGCAACCCCGTATCAGTCCCTTGGCTCCCTACTCCGCCCGCGATGGTATATCAAAAGGCACGGTAGCTCCACACAGCCCTTTATGGAGATAAGGAAAAATTAATACGACTGTATTCATAGGATTTCCACGGAGTGTCCCACGAGGTCATGCTAGAGCCCCCCCGGGGGGGTGAGGAGCGTCGAGTCAAAGATGCTCGATCTGGAATGGCTGGCATTCCGACCAATCACAGCATGCCCTCGTTTGGTCCGTGTCCTGCTGGTCTTCAACTCAAGGCCTGGATGCCTTGATTGCCGTGACGCTTGCGTTGTCGGGAAATATGAAACCAAGTTCAGGAAAACAATTTTATTATGACTGATTGCCAACAAATAACAGAACCATTAAAAATGTGTTCCACAGTTGTGCCTGGAAAGTAAATGGGAAAAGAATTAGTGCAAGGCAACGGAATGGAAATGGCCAGAGGAGGGGATGGATTTTACGGCAGAAAAACCCACCCACTTCCCACACCTGCGTGTGGTAGCATTGGAGAAGCTAGGTTGAACTGCCTGAACTGCATCACCATACTTTGCAAGCAAACCACGCAGACGGACGGAAGCAAGAGAGAGAACACTCAAACTCCCATCATCACAGACCCAGCCATGGGTCCAAATGGGTGCACCGGACCTCGGATACCCTGCAGATCACATACGCAAAAATATCAACTTACCGACGACCCTTTTAACCAGCATTTCAGTGAGGAAGCATTTCACCGAAATTCTGTTCGTCCGAGGATACATCCTATGAACCTACATGACATTCTACCACATTTAACCATCCCACTAGGCCGTACCGTCGTTGCAACCGTGGTGGCGGCGTCCTGCACGTCGTGGACACCCGGACCGCAAGAGGAGCAAGCGAGGAATGACCATTTGTAGCTCGACATCAGCTTATATATCAACCTGACTTTGGCCTTCACACACCAGCTGCCCGGTCCAGACCGCAAGTCGCCGACTCTGGGACGGCTGGCTTCCGGACAGTTTCTCACATCCCCTCTAGGTCCGATGTAAGGATATCACTATTACCACAACTTTTTGATTCTTCATTTTTGTGACTTATGGGAGTTCATGAAAGGCTCCGTAAGATTTTAGTAACAAATAGAACCTTAATTTGGCTTATATGCACTGCCACAGCGTTTTTGAACGTTTGTTGCAGTCGCACTCCGTTTTTGCCTAAGATGTAAGGTTTTTCAAATACAATCCCCGGCGACTTACACGGTCTCTGCATGCATGTGATGAGAGTGTTGTTGACACCAATCCGCGCCATTCAGCGACTGTATAGTAATAGTGTCGAAAATGAGGTATATATTGTGCATGTTCAATTTGTATGGGACGAACCAACGGGAAGTTTTTTTACGAGGTTGTGGTCCCGCTGCTCCACAAACTCGATTCTTACGGGATTCAAAGGAAAATCCTTCGCTGGATCAAGGCGTTCCTATCAGACAGATCATTCTGAGTGAGAATAGGCTCGACCTACTCTTCTCCAGCGCCGGTCTCCATTGGAGTTCCTCAAGGCTCCGTCCTGGGACCAGTGCTGTTTCTGA
>NW_008751700.1:928571-941543 GCF_000715545.1 Opisthorchis viverrini | reverse complement strand
CGGTTGTACCGCTCCTTCTAGAACTCAGTTTAAAGCACTATTAGACACTTTATTTATGCGAATCCTGGAGCTGACGAGCATACTGCCCCGCGCTGAGAACATAAAGAGCAGTGCTACACCCTTTTTTCACTTGTGCCTTTCAGGTGAACGACAGCCACTGACCGACAAGAACAAAAGCGACCCGGGAAGCTTGGTCAAAAGCCTCGATCCTGTGTATCAATCCGTGAATCCAAACTTTGTAGGCCAATCGCCAAGGAGTGATCGTGCACTCTTTTGGCTCTGGGAAACGACCCCCAAATTATCCTCCTGGCCCCCCTCATGCACCTGTCCACTAGAGACGCCGTGGCGGGTTTGATTGCTGCGTCACAGCGCTTGATCTACTTCGTAGCTAACTGACCCAGGGATGGAGAGCGCTAGATGTTCGTTCAAGAAAGAAAGTTTGTTGTCAACTTTGCTCCACGCTGCTTCATCCTTTACATCTTTTAAAGCCTTCGGAAGAAGTACCAGTTTTTCCCCGAATGTCCCGATCAAAAAGGAACATTTGCACTGGTCTTTTCGATTTAAGAGTGGAGCTTTGGTTTAATTACCGACAGCTAGCTTGCTGTTCATGGAATGCATAATACTCCTAAGGTAAAGGCAGCTGGTGTTGGCAGAGGAACCAGAAAAATTGACTAATTGGTTTATCTGGTCATCCGCTGAACCCGCAGAGTTGAAATGCTACCAGAACTTGCATCGCGTCCCACGTCTTACATTCACTGGACATATACGTCGTCCACATCTGTTGTGGTACATCGATAGTTTCAGCGGAGAACAGCCTGTCACAGTCTGACTCACGTTTGTGAATAAGTTGGTGCACTGAAGCAATAGAGTATAGCCTGGTGGTTTTTCACGCACAACTCATATTCAAGTGAAAAGTTCAACCCAGTGGATCAAACAGTGAAGTCATTCGTTAACAGATTTTCATGAGCGGAAAACGAAACCAATTTCGAACATACCGCTGGGCAACGGACGAGGTAGAAATTTCCATCATAAAACTGGGGGCCAGCAATGGAGGGGTAGAAACATTGCGCTTGAGGATGGAAGTACACCAGTCATTATTGTGTGTCACGTGACATTGTACCTCATATATTATCACCAAGTACGGAACCAACTGACTAACTGAATGGCTCTGTAGATTTAGGGTAAGTTGGCTGGCAGCATAATGCCTTCACCTTACGCACGTCGTAACCCGCTCTAACACTAACAATAACCGTTTTCTAAATTCACGAAGTCCTTTCCATATAGGGGCTTCCATTACCTATGCTGCATCAAACTGGCAAACGGGCAATGCTTGCCCAGACCTCTAAAGCCCTCCCTTGCCCTCTTTCTGGAGCACTTGTACAAGACACAAGCGTGATTATGCTTCTTAAAACGCCAGGAAAAACCGGGAAGTATCATTTGCCCACGCAGTTCGGTGTCCACCGATGTCCCTCCCCAACCCCTTCCCACCACACAAACAAACGTCGCTGGGCTGTTTGAATGTTAGTTACCTGGCCGAAAGGTCTTATGCTCCTCGCTGCTTACTAGCAATAAGCAAAATAACCCTTTTAAATACACGGGATCCTTTCTATATAGGAGCTTTTAGCGTCCGTACTCTGTTAAATTGGAAAACAGGCAGTGCTTGCTGAGACCTTGTACTCTGAAATTGATATATGCAGTGCCTCCGAAACACGCATACAAGACCCGAGCTAAGGATGAACCCAGCTCTTTCACATTTCTCTCTCCGTGTGCCCGGTGACCCAGGAGCGATGACTCGTGGAATATATGGCGTGGGAGTTGCGCTCAGCCCCAGAGCTGAACGTGCTTAGCCGGAATAGATTTCAGTGAACAGTCGTCCCTGCGTCGTCCGGTTATCTGGTTCACTCAAGCCCACTGCCTCGGCACAGAAAACGGTACCTGTTTGTAGTGTCGGCTTATGCCCCAACGGACTGCAGTCCTGAAGCTGAGAAGGATGCTCTCTATCGAGGGCTATCCGGGTTCATTCGCCAAGCAAAATGCACTGTCATTGTTATCCTTGCAGGCGATCTGAATGCTCAAGTAGGTCGTCTAAGCTCTTTGGAATCACATTTTGGCGGTCGATTCGGAGTCGATGCTCGCCACACGGACAACGGAGATCAACTCCTTCAGTTGTGTGCTGATCATGAACTGTTTCTGGCAAGTACGAAATTTCAACACAAACGTTCGCACTGCGTAACCTGGCGGCCACCAACTGCAAATCAACCATGGACCCACTTGGATCACGTGGCCATCAGCCACCGGTGGAGAGCCACAATTTAAGACTACCGTTTCTTCTGGGGCATACCACTTGATTCCGATCACGCCATGGTGCGCACGCGCTTGACAGTTCGTTTCCTTTCAGGCGTCTGCAGAACAGGGCATGTCGATGGTTATTCATATCTTTAAAAAGGGTACGTGGACGCCGTGTGAAAACCACCGTGACATCAGCCTGTTAGCTGTGACACTGAAGGTGCCATTTGGTCTTATCCTTCGAAGGTTGACTGAACACTGGGAGAGGCAGGTCTGTGAAAGCCAAGCTGCGTTTGCCTGAGTTCATCACATCAAGTGGTGTCCGACAGGGCTGTCCTCGTTCACCACTTAGTTATTGATACGATCATGGAAGACTCACTACCAGCTTCTAATACCTGTGGGGGAAAGTGCTCTTGGGGCGTCCGCTTGCAGATATCGAGGACGCAGACGAGACAGCTCTTCTGGGATCTGACTCCGTGGTAATGCTACTGCAAGACTGGGTGGACTCGAACCCTAGCCTCATGCTTGCGGATGAACCGATTGAGGTGGTAAACAAATTTGCTTATCTGGACATCTCTATCGGTTTCGGCGGTTTTGCGGAAGGCGATATTTTCATCCGGATTGGGAAGGCCAGAACAGCTTTTGTGAAACTCCGTCACCTGTGGCGTAGGCGCGACATCGGCTTATCCGTCAAGGGTCTAGTTCACAGTGCTGCGGTGCACTCCGTTTTACGATACAGATCAGAAACCTGGCCACTGCGCGCCGAGGACGTCAAAATACTTTCAGTGTTTGACCATCGATGTCTTCGGATCTGGTGGGAACACCGGATTAGCAATTCTGAAATACGTCGAATGGTGTTCGGGCGAACTAACTCACCCTTCATAGATTGCTCTGGCTTGGCCACGTGTTGCGTATGCCAGTCGACCGAATTCTTCGAAGAGCTCTCTTCGCACAACCACGTGAAAGGTGAAAGCGAGCCAGAGGCGGTCAAACAATGACTTGTTAGCGAAGTATGAAAGCCATTACTAGCAAACTCATCTGCGCTGGTCATTGCTGTCTTTCTGGATGGGGACCCCGAGACTGGCCATACCAATGGTTAGAGACATTGTCAAACATGGCTCAGTCGTGCCCTCAATGGCATTCAAGCTATTGCTTTCAATGCATAGCTCCCTTCCCGGTCATCCCACTTAACAGCCCACCTACAGTGTTGTGTTTATGTACTAATTTATCAGCTCCCGTCTCCAATGCGTGGCTACCTCCCCCATGTTGCGCACTCGAATGATTGTGCCAGAAACAGAGAACGAGGATTGCCGAATGATTGGCTTTAATCTTCTATCAATTTTAGTACATCAGCTAAAACACTAGGAAACAATTAGCTCAACGAATAGCGAGTAAAAAAGTTAAACACAACATCAGTATATAACATTCTTCCCCACCGGAGGGATTATTGTCAGGAGAATATAAATTGGGCTTCGCGGTTTCGAAGATTATGCGGTCGAACACGCTGTTGGTCTGTGATGTACTGTAGGACATTCCCTGGAACTTCACTGGGTTGTTCTGGTGGTGCCGTTTCGCCTCCAGGAGGATCAAGCGAGTGTGATTGAGTCTCGTCTGGAGGAGCCGCTACACTTTCGATTGATTCAGTTAAATAGACATCTGATATTGTCTGTGCTTTGGGTGCCAGATGTCTAAGAGAAACAGTTTCTTCCTTTCCGTTCGGGAAACGAACGCAGGCATACTGCGGGTTACAATTAACAAGTTCCACCTCTTCCACTAACGGATCGTATTTGGAAGAACGTGTCATCCTTTTTAACAGAACGGGGCCTGGAGTCGATAACCAAGTCGGAAGAGAGGTGCCGTACGTTGACTTCCGGTGGAAGTTAAGGAATCTTTCATGTGGTGTCGTGTTAGTAGCGGTGCACAATAAGGAGCGAACAGAGTGCAAAGCATCTAGAAGCACACATTCCCACTCGGTAATGTCCCGTTGTTGGGTCTTCAACGCCAGAGTGATAGACTTCCAAAGAGTACCATTAAGCCGTTCGACTTGTCCGTTACCGCGCGGATTGTATGGGGTAGTTCGACTGGTTGCTACACCCCTGTCGTGAAGAAACGTTTGTACTTCACCTGACATGAAAGCTCCACCACGATCAGAATGGACGTATGAGGGCATTCCGAACAAAGAGAACAACTGATTAAAACACTTGATCACGGTGGATGAGGACACATCCGTACACGCGAAGGCGAATGGGAAACGAGAGTACTCGTCGATCATTGTTAGAAGGTATTTGTTGTGGGAGGTCGATGGAAGTGGGCCTTTAAAATCTATGCTGACGCGTTCAAACGGCTGTGTAGCTTTAATAAGATTGCCAAAAGGGTGATTGAGGAAACGAGGCTTCAATTCCGAACAAATACTACACTGATTTGTAATCGCCTTAACATCATCGGTCGAAAACGGCAAATTTTTTGAGCGAACGAAATGAAGCATCCGCGTGATACCGGGGTGACATAATGTATTATGAAGATGTTTGAGATCCACCTGTGACATCGCAGATACGTAATCAGTCCGCGATAGTGCGTCAGCGGCTTTATTCTGATTACCTGGACGGTACTGGACATCGTAATGAAAACAGGACAGTTCAAGTCTCCATCTCTGGATTTTGTCGTTTTTTACTTTGCCTTTGTGTTGTTTGTCGTACATAAAGGCGACTGATCGTTGGTCCGTGACAAGTGTGAAGTGATTGCCGATCAGGTAGTGTCTCCACTTTCTCAGAGCTTCAACAATCGCGTACGCTTCTTTTTCGATTGCTGAATGATGCCGCTCACTGTGTGACAGAGTGCGTGAAAAGAAAGCTACCGGGCGCCCGTCTTGATTGAGAGTGGCCGCAATGGCTATGTCGGAAGCATCAGTTTCCACAACGAGTGGACGAGTGTAGTCTATGGTGAAAACGGCTGCCTTTTCCAAATCGTGTTTGAGCTTATTCAGTGCCGCTTGTACGCTATCTGGAATCGGGAAGATCTGATTGCGGACGATTTGATGAATCTTATCTGAGAAACATGGGATCCAGTGTGCGTAGTATGCCAGCATTCCGACCAATCTTCGTTGTGAACGGATGTCACATGGATGAGGCAACTCCCGTAGGGCTCGAAAACGTTCAGGATCCGGTTTTATCATACCATGAGATATTTCGTATCCCAGTAATAGTACTTTCGCAGTAGCTATGATGCTCTTTTTCTGGTTAAATGTAATACCGTGACGTTTTGAGGCCTCTAAGAATTTCTTCAAATTTCGATCATGTTCCTGGGCATCGCGACCACACACGGTAACATTGTCAACATATGCGAATGTATCGAGCAGATTTTCCTCGCGTATGATGTTGTCTATGGTGCGTTGAAAGCAGGCCACACCATTAGTAACTCCGAACGGAATGCGGCGAAATTGAAAGAGTTTACCACATGCCTCGAATGCAGTATATGGCTTGTCTTTGTCGAGAATGGGGATCTGGTGGTACGCACTTTGAAGGTCTAGTGTGCTAAACACCGTGTAATGGGAAACCTTCTCTACAAGTTCGTCCACCTTCGGCAGAGGATACGCATCAAGGTAAGTGAAGCGATTTATGGTTTGACTGTAATCGATGACCATGCGCTTCTTATGCCTGTCATTCGTAGTAACGAGAACCTGAGCGCGCCAAGGAGAGTTAGACGGCTCAATAATTTTGTCAGCTAGTAACTTCCGAACCTCCGTCTCGATAAATACCGTATCCGTGCGAGAGAAACGACGAGATTTAGTGGCAATTGGAGTACATCCAGGGGCGAGATTATCAAACAAAGAGGGGGCGTTGACTCTCGCTGCTTTCAATGTGCATATGGCGAATGGGGGCCGCTTACCCGTGAATGGTATGATGACACTTTGGTGTTGACTGAGGAAATCCAAGCCAAGGATGACGTCTGAACACAAATTGGATAAGAGCGAGAGTTTGACACTTTCGTATAGTGTGCTTTTGTACAGAACGGTAGCATAAAGATGACCGCTAGTAACACACGATAAGTTCGTTGAAGCCATCGAGATAGCGCTCTTAGAGGATGTTATTGTCCAACCATGCTTTAGTGCGATGTCAGAAGAAATATAACTTTCGCAACTACCAGTATCGATAAGTGCGTGAAGTGGGATATTATTCACTATAACATCAACGATTGATTTGGAAAGTCCCATGGATGAAGAGATGTTGAAAATGGATGAGACACCAGGGTTCACCGTCGATGTGATACGGCTTGAACCCAGTTTGGATCGACAAACTTTTTGGAAATGACCTTTCTTGCCGCAAGAATGACAGAAAGACTCACGAGCCGGGCATTTTGAACGAATGTGCTTACCGTTGCCACAGAAGAAGCAAGATAAGGATGTGCTTGCAATCGTGTCACTAGATTCCATCTGAGAGATAAAAGCATCACGAACAGGAGTAAGAGGTTTATCAGTTTTGATAGATGCGGCGCCACAGGGAACATGAGAAGACGAGTCGTATGAGAGTGACTGTTGTTGAGCATGTTCAAGCAGACGTGCCTCGTCAAAAGCTTGTTGAAGCTTAAGAGTGTGTTTTTCTAGTAGTCGTTGGCGAACGGAATTAGACTGCAAGCCTGTGATAAAAGCGTCTCGAATAGCCTCATCCCGATGTTCATCGGCAGAAACCGCACGAAAATTGCAGTCCTTGGCAAGGTAACGTAATTTTTGCAGGAACGCGTCGACTAATTGGCCCGGTTCTTGTTTGGTAGTAGCCAGCACGTGGCGGGAAAACACTTCATTTTTGGGTTTAATGTACATCTTTTCGAGCGTCTGGATGGCGTCTTCGTAAGTAGTACAATCACAAACATGTTGATAGACGGACGGAGAAAGGAAATTTACCAAAAGTTTTCTTTTGTCAACGTTTGGGAGTTCGATGCATGAGAGGAAGTTCGTAAACGTTTCGTGCCAATGGATCCATTGTTCTGAAGCAGAAGAGGATTGGGGGTTGGCGTCAAACCGATCTGGGCGAAACAATCGTTCCATTGTATTTTGACAGAAGATTAAATTGTTGCACACTCGAATGATTGTGCCAGAAACAGAGAACGAGGATTGCCGAATGATTGGCTTTTATCTTCTATCAATTTCAGTACATCAGCTAAAACATTAGGAAACACAATCAGCTCAACGAATAGCGAGTAAAAAAGTTAAACACAACATCAGTATATAACACCCCACCTCCCCGAATTATCGGTGAACGAAACTGTGGTAGCTGCAACCACTGTAAGACAAGTACGCGGTTCTTACGGCTGCTAATGATGATTACAAGAAGTGGTATGAATATACCACGTGTGGAGGACAAATCTGTAACTGTCAAGCCAGAACAGACTTCCGAGGGTGCGGTTAATGTGCAATCTAAAACGGGAAAGAACAACACCCATTTGTGCGCCAATTACGATTGTGAAAAGAGTGCCGCTCAAGCCTATACGGTACCAGCATAGTCCGCAAATCACACATGCTGTAGGACTTCATTATGGCTCCATTTCATCCCCCTGGGTTCGCAAGAATAAGGGGGGGCATAGAGCCGGTAAATGCAGGAAAGCCAGGCTGTGACCGTAATGGCTGACATGGTTCAGCCATTGGTTAGGGTGAACTTCACGCAGCAGGCGACGTCGACTAGTCCACTCATTTGAAAAGCGTTGTTTCTTCCTGTTTTCATGCTGTGAGTGAAATAGCCTGCGAAATAGTAAAAGCCTACTTTACTTTTGTTAAACTCAGTCAGCTGCGGCATTGGGCTGTCGATCAAGTGCAAAGCTTATACTTCTCGTGTGTGGTCCGTTTTCCACGACTGGAAAACGTGTCGCATTCACAAAGATGCACATAAATTCTCGGGTTTGGACTTCCAACAGTCTGTTTATATCGGGACAGCATTGAAGCAGTATGTAAACGGATGTTTTTTAATACACCGATTTCACGTGAAATAGATCGGTTGACTGAGATTCAAAGATCGATAGCGACCAAGAACTTTTGACGAAGCCTTAACCAGGCTGAGAAAGAAGGGCCGATGGTCACTGGCTATGAGTGGCTCTTCGTGAAACTGGCAGGTGTCCTTTTACGAGCTAAGGATCTTTGATCTGTCACAAAGAGACCGGATCTTACCTGACTGAATCCCAGCCCACGTACAACCATGACACGGCCGTATCGGCCGTCGCGTGGTGCCATCAGCCGGGTCGCCTTACTCGCTGCAGACATCAGGGTGGGTAAGCGGAAACCTGTTATTGCTGACGCCTCCTTATTTCTCTTTCACATATTTTCTCCCTCTTTCCCCACCCGAATAATAACTCTCCTCTTGTAGGCCCAGCACTTAGGACTGATGAGTTTTTTCGTTCTGCATCGGTTTTACGCGCAACATCTGCTCGTCACATGGCGGCGTCTTCTTCATGTATCTCCAAATCAATCTTCATACCTCGACACCCAGTCTATATGGCTGCCTTCAATGTCCGCACTCTGAATCAAGCAGAACAACAAGCTGCTCTTGCATTCACACTGGACTCGCTTGGCATTTATATGTGCTGTGTCTCAGAAACGATAATTCAAGATGCAAACACAATGGTTGAGCTAACCGCCCTATCGGTCTCCACTCGCTTCCGGCTACACACCTCTGATGATCCAGAGGCTGCTGCAGCGGGATGTGCAGGGGTTGCTATCATCCTAAGTCGCCGGGCGGAAGTATCCTTCCATGACTGGATACCTGCTGACAGTCGCCTCTGTACGGTTCGTCTGGCAACGTCTGTGAACAAGTCTCACAAGCGGGAAGCTGATCGCTGTCTGTTTGTCATGTCCGCTTACGCCCCAACTGACTGTAGCTCCGACGTCGTCAAAGACAGGTATACGACGCCCTGAATGCCTTGCTGCGGCGAGCTAAAAGCTCAGATATCGTGGTGGTTGCCGGAGATATGAATGCAAAAGTGGGCAGACTTAGTGTATCTGAGACATGGATTGGACTCGGTACGTACGGACAATGGTGAACGATTGCTTCAGCTGTGTGCTGTTTTCAGGCCGTTTTTATGCAGTACTAACCTCCGAAATTGCCGAAGTCGTCTGGCTACATGGTGTCCTCCAACTACAGGCCGGCCGCAAACTCAAATCTATCAGGATACCATTAGCTACCGATGGCGCGATCAACAACTGACTGCCGGTCGTTTTATAACACATTTGTGGATTCTAACCATGCACTTGTCCGGGGCCGCAGGGAAAAGTACTTGAAGTTGCTGAGCTTTTTACGTATCTTGGAAGTTGTATTAGTTCTGATTTTAGTGTGACAGTTGATACCAATGCATGAATCTGCAAGGTCCGGGTCGCGTTTGCTGATTTGAGACACCTATGGCGTCAGAGTGCTGTATCCCTGAATCTGAAGGGACGTGTATATCAAGCTACAGTAAGGGCTGTTTTGTTGTATGGCTGTGAGACTTGGCCTATTCGAGCAGCGGAACTGAGACGTCTTCAGGTGTTCGACAATCGTTGTCTCAGAACCATAGCTCGTGTGGGTTGGTGTCGGCGAATCCGTAACGCGGCAGTTAGAGAGCGCGTTTTCGGTTGTGTAACGGGTACTTCCATTGAAGAATGTGTCCAGCACCAGAAGCTGCGTTGGTTGGGACATGTGTTACGTATGCCGAACCATCGTTTGTCGAAGAGAGTGCTGTTTACCATGCCCAACTCAGAGTGACGTAAACAGAGAGGTGGCCAATCCTTGACTTGGCAGAGGAGTATGGAAACGCTTGGGTGCTGTCGGTGCTACTAGCCTTCCAGGATGGGGACCGCGTGATCCACACTGTGCCTGGTTGGAGACACTACAAGATATGGCTGCCAACTGATGTCGTTCTTGTCAGTTTTATCCAGATTGTTTGAGTGAATGTCTGGAGGTGTAGGCACCTCGGAATGATCGTAGTAAGCTAGAACTAAGTCTTTTCCCCGTCCACCTTTTTTCTTTTCTGTACAATAAGGCTTTCAAATAAGTCATGGCTGTATGGCGGTGAAGCATCGGTGTTGAACACTGATGTCATGCTGTCGATGATGATGATGACCTTTTATCTCATACTTCAAAGGCGTCAAAAAACAGGAACAAGTTCTGAGAAGCTGGCACAAACAATAGTTGTCGATAGAGTGCTGTTAATCAAGCAAAAACAGACAAAGCAAACGTTCAGCTGCAGCATAGCTCTCGGAGCTCTGAATAAGCACGGGAGCTGAGATGCTACCAGGTTATACCAGCCTATACAATCAAAAAGCCAGGGCTGGGCTCGAATCACCGTCATCCTTCCTGTGGTTTTAGTCATTAACAACGGGGCTATCACGGGCTCCGTTTCCTGTTATATATCCCTCAGCAAACAATCATGGTTTGGTCGTGATTAGAAGTGTTGTGAGGTCGTTTGTAGTCGGCAAGTTTGTGATACCAGAAATGGACTGTTACGCGTTTGTATACACCATGCGAGTTCTTTATCCTTCAGATGTCCTAATTCTTTACTGGGCCCCAAGTTTTCATATCCTCAGACACGCCGGAGTAGTGGTCGGTTGTGTAACAGTTGTACTCCTGAGAGAAAGAGCTTTCATTTAGTGAACAGTCCTTCCCTGAGCTTTCGGGGGGAGGAGGGAGGAGGGACCAATTTTCTGGAGCGTGCAGTTTTACCCGGTGTCTTGACGATTATTTGGGGACCGTCGCTATACGTCGTCGCTATATAAGTCAGTCGTCTCAAACGACCACGAACATCAATAACACTGCGTTATTTGTGTACTCGTTGATGCTTTTCACTGATTGACCGTCGTTGACTTTCAGCGTGTGCTCTTTACGTCTAACGGACAATGCCAAAACGAACCTCGCGTGATGAGGGCTCCACTGCCGCAAAAAAGTCCAAAATACTCTTGAACTTCGAGCTAATCGGCAACGATCTCACCGGTTTGTTTTCCCCTTTTGCCTCAGTAACCGTTTAGTATTATCAAAGTTTGTAGAATTGCTGCACCAAGAAGATGACATGGATGAGCTCATACACCAGGCATTATCGTCCCCTACCGTGATGGATATCTTATCTTTCCTAGACTCCGGCATTCGTCGAAAGAGCTCAGAAGTATTCTAGTCCTCGTCCGTTATAAATCTTTTACAGCTCACCACTATATTTCAAGCCCTTTATGTGCTCATCTTACGTGGCGTTGGGCTCGATGCGCATAATTCCATCGCACTTGAACTGGCTGAAGGGGTACTTGAAGATTTACGATTTAGCACATGTCTTCGTGGTTTGAGTGTGAGTCAGGGCGCAGAAACGATGAAATCAGCTTTGCGCCTGTTGGCCGCAACAGCCGCTGCTAGCGTGGATCTCGCACGCGGACTTCTTAAACTGTTAAATTTCGAAAACCAAGAAATGATACAATGCTCTCGTCGGCGGAACACTGCCGATGTTTGTGACGTACGAACTTGCTTTCTGAATCTGGTAGGCGTGTTTGTGTTCAAGGAAAATAATGCCCTCCTGAGAGAGCTTGTGAGCAAAAAAGGTATCGGTCCGG
The DNA here is from genome assembly GCF_000715545.1 of Opisthorchis viverrini. Taxonomy (NCBI): domain Eukaryota; kingdom Metazoa; phylum Platyhelminthes; class Trematoda; order Opisthorchiida; family Opisthorchiidae; genus Opisthorchis; species Opisthorchis viverrini. The sequence goes on along the minus strand of NW_008751700.1, from coordinate 929,710 downwards.
ATTTACTCATTACTCCTTTGCCCCCAGGTGTATTCTGGCTCGTTCTGAGTGAATCGTATATAGACAAATATTCCAACGTGATTCTTATCTTGCAAATGCTTCGAAAGGTTTGAGTATTCCATTTGTATGACTGATCTGTACTCCCTGTTCAGATTGTTGACAATAGTACAATCAGTAAGACGCAGAAAGTTAATTTGTTCAATAAGAATACATTGAAGCAGCTGCTATACTTGTTTTCTTGGCGTGGTGAAGCAGTTAAAATCAGTGATGCACTATCCAGGGACCAGCTGGATAATACGCACCCTCATCTTTCATCGATCCGATCGACACTCTATGAACTCCTGCTGATCTTGCACACCTCTACTCGTTTTGGGTTGGTATTCGCCGGTCGTCATAGAGAAGTTGATGCGTACGTCGTTCTTTTGTTGCATTGTTCTTTATGGCCAGACATGGGGATTCGTCGTAGATCTTTCTCATCATACCCCAAGTTTTTCCAGTCCTGTTTCGCCGTTTAGGTTCCCGGTGGTTTGATGTTTCTGCAACAAATACAATGTCTACAATGGCTTCTAAGTTGCCTGTAGATGACAAGCGATCATGTTCAGTTTTAACACCCTAGTTGCCATGCCACTCGATGGAAGCATGAGGACTAATATGGTACCAGTTTGCCCAAACCTAGACGGGTAGTCGGGATGTCGGGATTGAAGCTTATCAATCCTTTGTTTGAAAACCGGCAAAACCTTTCATCCAACTCCTATGTATAACTGTTCGTTCAGGTTTTTCTTCTTAAGGATCAAATTTCCGGATGTTCACATCCCAACCCTTCAGTACATTGCTTTCTGAGCGATTGTGAATGTAGTCTCTTACTCAGCATGACGCACTCAGCGTGAAATCTAAAATAGGTGCTTAGGGCTAAACAAAACGGTGGTTTCTTCACTCATCACTTGTAGGTCCTCGGATGAATTGTGTTTCGGAATACCTTGTGGCTAGGGTTTTTTCTTTATGTTGTCACTAACTTACCGACTGTTTGTTGGTTTTGCAGTGCAGTGCTTACTTTACTTGACCAACAGAACGTTTATTGCCGAGTTGTGATTCCCCCCCCCCCACCCGAAATGGCGCGCCCAAATCGTATTAGTGTCAGA
>NW_008751700.1:906824-928050 GCF_000715545.1 Opisthorchis viverrini | reverse complement strand
TGTTTGTTGGTTTTGCAGTGCAGTGCTTACTTTACTTGACCAACAGAACGTTTATTGCCGAGTTGTGATTCCCCCCCCCCAACCGGAATGTAGCGACCAAATCGTATGACTGTCAGAACAACCGTACGGCCTGCAAGTCGTTTCTAACTGGTACCAATGTTGGTAGGAACTCACCCAGATAGCTAGATTTGTTGAAGAACATATCTGCCGGCTTATTTGATACTGTACCCATTTCACATTCGTTTTCATTTGGGTACAGAAATAATTCCAGTTCATACGGCAGGCTTTCCGTTTTGAAAGGGGCTCTTTCGGGCACTTATATTTTGTCCGTGTCAGTAGGCAGGAAACGCAAGTTGCCTGGCTCATACTGGTTTTGGAGGTCCCACCCATTCTTATACTATAGTCAGGGTGTTTCGACCTAATATGCCAAATTTCGATTCCTTTCAACAATATCATCAAGATCGGTTTGGCTGAACTGAAAAGCCACCTATCATCCTTACGTTTTACACTGCATGTTGTAAGCGACTGTCGGTTTATGTTAAGCCCACGGTTTTCGCGTTAGCTGCATCTAGCGCACCACTCTGTATGCTACCGCTAAGTGGCCTTTAGTGCTGGTATCGCACTTTCGGCACTCTGGCTCCGTTCCCGGAACCGGCTCCAAGTGCACCGCGAACTCTACGCTTTATCACTTCACCTCACTGCTCAGGTTGTGGTTTGAACCTAAAAGTGGACACTACTGGAGCCTTCATAATCGAGCGGAATCGAATGGTTAGAAAACCTAGTGGCCATGTAATTTCTAATATGAACATGCGTTTTTTCTATCTTAGTGTACCTTCAATCTGCTGCAATTCCCAGTTTTCTCATCCTGTTGCCCGTAATCGCGCTGCTTTTAGCCTGCTTCAGGTGATTAGGATGGTGCAATGGGTAGTCCTTTTGGTACATAATTTTAGTTTCTTTTTTGGGAAGAAGACTCATCGGAATAACTATCCATACTTTCCATGTGGTGTTGACTAACCCAGGCTTGCCAATGGTTTGATTTTCTCGGCGTTGACGTCACCACCAATGGAAGCAGCATACGCCGACCCTCTTCGTTCCCAGTTAGTGGTGGAAAGCATGTGTGCCTCTCCGGATGTCATCCGCCCCTACCTGGACCATGTGGCCCCGTTTCTACAGCCACGTGCATCCTCCAGCAACTGGTTTAGCATGATGGAGTTAGTTTCCAAAGTAAGAACCCGACACATCCATGGTGTCGTTTTCCTACACTTCAGGCACATAATTTTGTTCATCTTATCGCTGATGACGTTGTGGTCAAATATTGTGTGCATGTTCTAGGGCTCAGTTGGTAGCAGTACGCCAGTTTTTTAGTGCATTATCGGTGATGTTGCACGAAGCTTGACGACATTCAATAAATGCGTAGGCGCGTATTTTTGTCCTAATACTTGTCGTTACTCGTCTATTTTTTTATTCCTAAGACTGCTAATGTGTATGTGAACAGACCTATGGGACTGTCATGTACGGCATTTTAAAAAACCTAGTATATCTTCCGTATAACTCATTGTGGTTAGTAGCCAGATGTTCACTAACTGCAGGAGGATACAGCCAGATGTGGGAAAGAAGGGCAATAAAACCACCGAGTGGTAGAAAGTTATTCTACTTGATAAATGCAGGTTATAATAAGTTTCGTCAACAGAATTCAAATCGTTTGGAAGCCCTGGATAAAACGGATGGCGAAATGAGCACAACTAGCGTTTTCTTCCGGTGTACGAAATTAACAACTACGGTCTTGACGACTGAGGCCCATTACTCTGATCTGAAGCCCGAACATTTCCTACTAACTAGGTTTTCGCGGCTAACGACGAAGTCAGTTTTTATTCATACTGTATGTAGCAACATCTTCCATCAATTTCAATCCATCAGTAAGTACCCAATCTAGACCACACACCCATAATTCCTTCAAACCCCCCCCCACTTGATTCACACTACGAAAACCTCTGGGGTATCTGTTTAGAAATTACAGCTGGTGATGAGATCTGCCAGGTCTCATGGTACCGTAAACCCTATTGACCCTTTTGAGTTCGAGATGACTCAATAGTTAGAGTACGGACTGAAAGTCCGCGTTTCGAACGAAACCTCAGCATCTCGACTGCTCCTGTCTAGACTGGGGGAATCTGCCAGCATCACCCTCTTCGTGCTTCTTCGGATGGCATGGCAGCTCGGCACCTAAAGCTGAACGATTCTTACAATCCCTTCTATAGGGCAACTGTTATCCAGGAACGTATTTCAAATTATTGTAAAAAAAAAAAGAATGTGATACGTTGTGCTTCCTTCGTCCAGTTCTTCCATCACCGAGTTGCACGCACCCACAGTGCTAAACAGCCGTTTACATTTGCATGGGTCATAGGAGTGCTTTCTTGGTCTATCTCTGGTGATTCTGCCCACTCCTTTGTTACTCTTATTTTCAGTTTTTTCTTCACCAGCGCACGACAGGTTGGTCCTTTTGTACACCAGTTTTTTGAAATCCCGTTATTTGGTGTTGTGTTTTTCATATCGTTCTTCCAGATATTCAAAGCTTGCAAGGTTCACTTGGTCAGTTGGTTGATGCGCGCACTTGATCAGTGGCCTAATCCAGAACAAGTATCCAGGGTGATAGTGGACAGTTGTTTCCTGTCTCCTAAGCTTGTTGAACCGTTGGGAAATGCTCTTCATGTAAGTATTATTTGAATGCAATTTCCTTTGTGGAAGTCGTTTTGAATCATGTAAACATCCCAAGCATGACTTTCTTGAAGAGAGACTACTCCTATGGACTATCAACAATGACGTTTATCGTCTACTCTAACATTGCATCGGATCACTCTGATAAGAGGGCACTTTCTTTACTGCGGGAACCTCTCTTAGTCATTATCCTGCGTGAGTACTTGAAGTCCTTTGAGAGCTGCTCTTAGAACACATGAACCATATACTTTTCAGACCCACGTCTATCGATGAACGGATAGGATGTTTGTTTTTTGTGGCCTCACGGTGTTCGAAGGTGCGCTTCAGCTTAATTCGGTCTGCATAATGGAAACACGTGGCTTTCTTTCTTTCTGACTCTTAACATTCCTTTGGAATTTTCTGACATCAAACCTGCTTAGCAAGGTCATATTGGTAAACACATCGTTATTAGAACAATGACTGGTTGTGGGTGAAACGTCATGGCCAGTGAATAAAGTGTGGAACAGAGGTGATAGTTCTCTGCATTACTATGTGTGTGCTCACCAAAATGGTCTTGCCTTACAACTTTGTTGGGGTGAACTCGTGTGACGTGATACTACCCGTAAAATCGATTAAAACTCCGGGCAGTCCTTTCCGGTTTCGATTTTCTTGGGGCCCATCAGGTCCGCGCGATTCCCGGATTTATCATACTTGAGCACCGGATTGAACATGTGTGGCGATAAACACCTATCTTCAAAGTAAGCTGGTGTTGACTGAAGTTCAGTTGAATCTCGCTTGTATAATATTCTCCTGGGACTAAGTCCATCTGATATGCCCTAAGAAGAGTGAAACCGGTAGTGAGTTGTTCAGGGTTTTCGTCGACCTTGTGAGAAATGTAATGTGAATATACCTTCCGAATGTGTCCTTTGTGCAACACACTAATCTGAAGAATATTATAACTAAGAGGTTCAGTTGAATATCAGTTGCTTATCCATAGCATCAACTTAATTGATGAATGAGTGTTTATCACCACAGTATCATTTGTTCAGCGATTGTAGAATCAGCTCGCCGCAGACTCGAAGTAGCTTGCTACCGACAAAACTGTCATCTTCAGCGTATATTTTCGACCGTTCGTATCAATATCTTCATTTGAACATGAAATATGAATTCGGGTAACCTGAATCAACTGGGTTTCAAGAAAGACGACAGAAATCGATAAGGTGTTCCAGGAGAAAATAAAGAGTGATTGGTAGTTGTTTATCTAGTTCGTCAGGTTGCGATATTTCAAGGCGGGTCAATAACGGTTTCCATAATGTACTCTTATTTTTTAGGCGCGGACTCTACATAAACCTGATGCTTCTTGTATGTTACGAGAGGGTTTTCCTTTGGTCAGTGCCATTATATTTTTTCATCCAAAGGATCGCTCTCAAGGGATGGATTCGTCCGAAATCCCTTGACAGAAGAAAATCTACCGAGGCTTAGTGCAGCCTCATTAATCGTTTAGTAACGTGGTCGTGAATATTGCATTATATTGTGGCCTCTGTCCCAAACCAACGCGCCCATAGTTGAATCACCGTGTTATTGTTGCATTTTCCGCTCTGGAGGTAGGCGAAAACAACGGTACAGGTTGTAATCGCAAGTGTCACTACTCAAGGTTAAAAAAACTTTGATAGACCATAGCAACTAAGCCACTGATTTGGATGAAACTTGGGAAACGGAGACTAAACAGCAGGAGAGGAAAATTCATGATCAGGAGGGTGGGTAGCCCATCTACGATGGAAATTATTAACCTGGAAATTTTCGTGTACGAGAATCTCAGTTTTAAAGCAAGTAAAACGGAAATATGAAGCGCGGCCATATATCGATCGTACCCAGAGACTCTCATTGTTCAGAACTACTGTTTTGGTTGGTTATTCTTTCATAGCTGAGTGTTATAATTTCATACATCCACCCTAAGCACGCGGTAACTTCGACGACCTAGTTTTCTAGACAGTTTATCCTTCGATACTTGCCTACTCATAAGTAGCTCAGAGTAGGCAACATATTTTACTTTGACAGAGCGGTTGGACCGAATGCACTTAGCAAACCTGGTCCTCCTATGGTGTATCATTTTCATAAGTTTTTTTGACGCAGTTTCAGGGAAACTAGTATTTTGTTTTGTTTGAGCTGCAAGTGTTGTTCCGTATAGCACTTCAATGATCTTGCTCGTCTGCATCACCTGTGTCCTTTCTGAACTACCACTTGTTCGTCAGCTTCAAACCTATTTCATTGTTTTCGGTGACATCTTGTTAACTAGGTGACTGCATTTAGAGTGCGCCTGGAGCTTACTGGACGCGTTCAACCAAAAGTGCCACAAAGTTTCATACTAGGAGTCCCTTCCTTTTTGTTTGCCATGCACGTTCATCTCACAGTGGACTCCACTTGCCGTCAATCCTCTTATCATTACAGGATGTTACAGCCAGCGGTTTCCGTCCAGTCCGCAATTTTTTTGTCGCTTCCGTTCGTTCTTCTTCTTTCCTTTCTGTAGTTCCAAGAGGACAGTGATGTTGTGGCCAAGGCAGATCAATTAATGACTCTTCTGCGTGCCAATATTCTCATTCTCCTCACGTGGCTATCAACGAATGAACGATTCAGCACAACTACTGCCACACCAGAGAAAGAACAACTGATACAACAGATACGTCAGTTGGTTTTTGAGGCGAGTTTTATAGGTTTCATCATATGGTTATTCTAACAAGCGGGCATTTCTCCTTAAGCACACTGTGTGAAGATGAAGCTCATCATGTCAGCTCGTGGCATATGCTTGTAAGGTTATATTATATGCCATTGTACAATTCAACCTTTTCGATAATTTTTGTGTTTTGACCCGTCTTCTTCGCACAGCGCATGCCCACTACCGAATGGATGCGACGTTTCGAACACGTATTCAACAAACAACGATTTGATACGAGCGTACTTGAAGATCAAGTGCTTCCCCAAAACCAGGAACCGCCGAAAGAAGCCGCGGCTTCTGATCCTAGTAAGGCAGTACACACAGCGCAACATGTTAATTTTCCTTCTAGGTATTGTTGCCTCTATTTTTGACTCGTATGATCTCGTCCCAAACGTGTTTGTTGTATCAGTTACAGCTACCTTGTCGGTCCAGTTAGTAATCATGGGACCTAGTAACTCACTCGTTCAGCTCAAAACAAGGGAGATAATAACGTGCGTGGGAGACGGTAACCAAGTAATTGTGGAATGACGGATTCCACTGGGAAAGTTTTTTAGCGTTATTGGGGCGTGATCTGTGGTCTAGAATAAATGCCGGTGATTTCAAGATTAACACCGTTTGGGCTTCCCAGTAGATATTTCAATCACCCCATCCCGCTAAACCAAGCGCTGCGAATTACCTACTTAGCTTTCTTCCCTCTCTGACTATCCCTCGTTCTCACTTATCGTGACATATAAGCAGTGTACCAGGGTGCGTTTAGCTGCTCCGTTTATCATACGACTGATCTCTGTCGTCTGTACACGAGAGAATTACTTGCAGAAAGAACGCGACCTCATAGAATTTGCTATGCATGCCTCGTTTTCTGACGAAAAAGGAACGACATGTTTGTTTCATCTTTACATGGAACCATGGTATGCCCGTCTGTGCAGTGTCGTATTTGGCAAACTGTGTACGTTTTAATCAGTTTTTGTCACGCCTGATTAACTAATACTTAGCACGTTCAGCTCAGAGTTTCGCAGCAACACACCATTTGCTCCTGCGGAAGCTTACCCCGTTTGTGTTTGGTTATTTTTCTGTCTCCGGCAGAAATCCGACTCCCAGTGTATGGCGAATTAGTCATCATCTGCCTTCCAAAATACTCACGGAGGATTTGCTAATCACTAAATCATGGGACTGGTGACTTTCAAATGATAGTTGCAAATTAGATACCTCCATCAAGACCGTACCACTCGTATTGTGTAATGGATTGAATTGACAGAAACACTGACGCGGTTCACCAAAATCAATGGACTGAGCGTTCCTACCATTGATTGTGTCTAAAGCGTTGCTCCGTTAGGTTTGTTGACTTAAACTTGATTGATGGCGCCTCCAGTTTCTCAGGTAGCTAGTTTCGTGCTCTTAACCATCATCCGTAGATCCGTAGCAGATGCCAGGCTCTCTGTACTCCTCCTGCTAATTAGGAAACACGTAAAGCCATCATGTGAACTGTAACCCTCTGAACTACCTGCTGTGTCTGGTACAAGCGAGCCGTAATTGTTTTTAAAGAAGAGAGGCTAGTGGTCTTTGCATGTTAAGAAAGCGCTGCTGATGGATTGCTGACTGCCACTACCAGCCGTCATCTTGAATGACTAGTGTTCTGTCACGATTCGGGCATTCCTTCATTTCACCTTATTCGCAGCTTATGATTTTTACTAATGAATTAACCCTTTCCCCGACTTTCTTCGTCCTGTCGATAGCAACCACAGGATCTAACAAAACCATGCACTGTGCTCCGGATCCGGACCTTGACGGGACTTCACTTCACACTCTACCCAAAGGTTGATTCCACTTCCGGGTAACAGTCACGCCCTAGCTTTAGATATTCGCAAAATACTGAAGTATTTCCTTATCCCCGAAGATTCGGATGGTGAACAACTCTCAGATAAAGTCCTCCGCAGTCTACAGACGCTTCCCGGGATTCTGGATACATGCATAAGGTGAGGGTTGTATGGAACTCAATATCCTCCGATTTCACTCTTTATCGAACCAATTACCGGAGCTTTATTTCACATACTAGTCCGTTGTTGGGTTGAAAAGCGTTGTCCACTGTTGAGCTACCTTCTCACAGTCGAAGGAATTCTGTGACATCACTCACTTATTTTCCGTTTTTTCTCTTCTACAGTCAATATTTTGATGTATATACAGTGCACCGATGTTTAGCTCGGGCTGTCTATCTGGCTCGTATCCATTCGGTCAAGGGATTCAAAGCCAAGCGTGTGCTAAAACTTATACTCAGTCAACCTTCCTTCACTACTGTCCTGAACCGCAAGGACTCAGTATCTGACTGTGTTGAAGAATCAAGTTGTTCGGGTCCAGCTAGTTATGCAGAGCAGTTTTTCTTGCGAGGTAAATTTCCTCTCTATTCGATTCCCTATTTGAATCCCCTTGTTCCTGGGAAGTTTAGTGGTCCACACTAAGTTTGTTCTTTCTTTGCTCTTCAGACTCCCTGCTAGACTTATTGCTTGAGATTACACGTACATGTCCGCGCGACTGCAGCAGACGAATACCGGTCCTCTGGCTATTAGCGGGCTACAATGCCACTTTGCATCCCACAGGTTAGTCTAAAGTTAACTGTCTTTGTTCTCTCGACACTAGACTTCTCCCTTTTTACTTTGGGCTACCTTCGTATTGTTGTTTTAAGTAACCTAGATATAGGCGGAAGATTGCAGCATATCAGATCTGCGCTTTTCTTCAGTGTCCGATATAGTTCATTACATGAACCAGTAAATGACTACTCTCAAAGTTTGAACTGCTAACTTCAGTGACTCGTTCACAAAACTCAATTACACAAATGCATGAAAATGCGGAGCTGAATGAAACCAAGTCAAATTTTACAACACGAAAGTAACCATGATAAGAAAACACAATTGAGATGCTAAATTCATTTGAACAGACAAAGATTGAATGAGAAAAATGGATAACCTTGTTCAGAGATACAATCTTCAGAGACTATCAAAGTCAGGAGCTTCTTGAGATCGCTGGAGAACGACTAACCCAAAACCAATGCCCTAGGAGAAGTAAGAATGACAATCGATTCTATTGAGTGGTGACTGAAAGGAAGCATAAATGTAATCGGTTTTGAAAAAGTTAAAGTACATTTCCCTTGTTGGTCCCTATTTCACGACCTTGATGATGCCGGTGTTGCGGAAGTGCGATTTTGGCTAGTCGACTGGTAGTCACCTGTTGTGAAGACTAGTTCAGCTTTAGACCCTTTCTGTGCCTAACTGCCATGCCACCCAAAGGTTGCACGAGGGCTGGGATACTGCCAGGTTGCCCAAGCCTAGACGGAGGAAGTCGAGAGTCAGATGTCGGGTTTGAACCACCGACCTTCCGGTCAGTGCATTCGCGCTCTAACCACTTGGGCCATCTCGCCCCGTTGTGCAGACTAATGTGGTCAATACAGAGTTGTGTCATTTGCCACTGTGTGAATACGTGAGAATGTGGAAAAAGTAAATGGTGGACGCAAAATTAGAATTGGATTCGGGTTTTTCTGCACCAACAAGATTTGGAGAAACTGGAGTTTTCAATCCTCCAACAGATGATGGCTTATGATGATGCACAGTCACCCGTATATGAGTTTGTTTCACTACAAGATTGTCTCTTCTTCATAGCATTTCTCATTCGACATCATTGTTATGGTGCATACCAATTTCGGTTTATTTAGTCTGTCTTGCATCTCTCGAAATAATGACGCTCTTCGTTTAGTGTAATGTTCCCTGTTGTTCATAACCACACCCATTCTCTTTTAGATCAAAAGATTCTTCAGATTCTTTTTCTTATGAATTCTTGCTTGAAAACCCTGATGACTCATTCAAAGTAAGTCTTCAACTTTGAGTTTAAATTGGTTGGTCCCATTGTCGCACTCTCAGTGCTTAACTGCCATATAACGTGATAGAAGCTCAAGAGATGATGAACTGCTTAAGTCCCTAGATAAAGTATCTATATCCGGAAGTCGACAGTATTAGGACTCAGCATGCTTATTTTTCCTCGCGTTATCCACGAGGAAACGCATTAGGGATCTGTTCGTAATTTCCAAGCAAGGTTCCATTGACAGAGTTGCACATCAATATGCATAACATCTTCAAATGAGACAGTCAGTAAAGATCCTAGTTACGCTTCCCAATTATCGCCGTTATTACATAGACCGTCCGTCACGTGTTCCTTCCGAACTAACACTGCTGGTTTGTATTTCAATCCACTTCACTTGTGTATTGATACTGTGGATTTGCGTTTTCATGTGAATACATTCCCGCGCGATTCTGGTACATGCGTCACAATGAACCCGTGCAGTACAATTCTGCCGTTGTCTCATCAGCTATTTCCACAAGCTCGCTCTTTGTAGACATAAAGACAATGTAAATTCATTACCTTCCCTATCCATTTCCAGTGGTTTCTCCGAAGTGCCTATTGTTTGGGGACAGAGCGTCTATAAACACTACCAGTTCAACTCTGTTGGGGCAGCCCAGCTGGATGCCGCTCAACTACCACAACCCGTCGTATTTCACCAACCTGGTTTGATGTCATTGTTCGGCTGTGTCTCTGATGATCAGTTGTTCCATTCAGCCCTTCACTTCCCCATGTCTCGGAAATGGCTGGTCAGTACCACGTTTTCTTCGAGTGCCACAAGTTCTACCTCTTTTTTCTTCCTGCCGTCTTTCCAGGTTGAAACTATGGCTTTATATTTGTTAATTTTGAGTGTCTTTTGCTTCCGTTCGCTCCTCTTTTTGGAATTTATACTTAATCACTTCTAGAATGCTTATGTCTTCAGTGTTTTTGAAATGTTCTCCATGTTATACTCGTTCATATCTCAGCTTCGCAATGATGTTATCTCACCAGTCGATCAGCAAGCCTGGTAAATTGATCATCGTCATAAGTTTACGTCTCCGTGTGCTTAGATATGAATGAGCACCTTGAACGGAAGCGCTAGTTCACGCGAGCCAAAGTTGTTCAACAGTGTGACTGCTACGACCGAAGAAACTCACGGATCTTTCGCACTGATTTTTGCATTCAATTTGCAACGGTTGCTGCTTATTTGGTCTACTATCTGGCTAACTGGAAATTTGGTTGCCATAGACGGATGGAAGTATCAGCAGTCGATTCGTCTATTATGTCCCTGTTTCTATTACGCCATCAGGCTTAGGGTCAATTCAATCGAGATTTCGTCCTCTTAGTGAAACCCGAGAGGCACTGTGTAGCTGTGTCATCCTTTTTGGGAATCATCGGTAGCGCGCATCTCGTGCAACCTCAGGGATCCTTGAACCCGTAAACTCCCGACTAGTAGTGTGAACACTTAACATCCCGGCGACAAACCGCTAATCAGCATTGTGATTATTTCTCATGCAGACATGATATAGCGCCATTAGTTACCACCGGGTATTGGGACGTATGTCAACAAAACAGCTGAACAAAGGGTACGTCTCACAAATAAGTGTTTTTATCCTCCCGATGAGCGTCTTTTATTGAGGATTATTTTGTATTAGTGGATGAAACTATATAACCTTCGTCAATCCAGCACGATCAGCTGATTTTTGTAACATATACTATTGAAGGGGAACCGCAGGACTATGTAATTTTCCACGGTGTGTCATATTGCAACCGTTCATGGGTGCATTCCTTTCTTGTAAACACTACCACCCCATAAGGTCTCCGCTCCATGGGAGTGGGTTTGAAATCTCTCAGTGAAGACCTTCTTAAGACAACGAATGCCCAACTACTCGGTGCGTAGCAATTCATACTGCAAATAGCTGTTTTGTACACTGTTTAACCATATTTTCTCATCTCCAAAGCACTTATTGCATATCTAATGTATGAGGTCCTGTTTTTAGGGTGAAGGTAATCTTGCCCTCTCTATCCGTTATCCATCTATTACTTGTGATACCAAGCTGCATGCATTAAATGATGGGTCGCATTGCAGTTTCCATTGTTCTGGATGGTGTCATCCGAAGACATCTTTTTCCGGCGTTGGCCCACAGTGGTCCATCTTCATGTTTTTTCTTCTCTCGCAACTATGTGCTCACTCATGTATAGACGGCAGTGAAGCATCAGTGCCAACACTGATGTTGCTGCCTTTGATGATGATGATGATGATGATCATGTATAGACGCCGTTGTTCCATACGAGTGACATCCCAAGTTCCTCAAGCGCAGTCGCTGCTGCTTCCCGTCGGGTTTAATGAATTTGGGAAGACGAGCAGCTTAGTGGCGTGATAGGGCCTGATCTTGTGGTGTAGGGTGAGGACACCGTGCACTCTAAACAGTTCATTCAAAATATGACTTTGCTTTGGCAGTAGTCGTGTAAATCAGAAGGGCGCTCTGCTGTCGTTACCGGTGGTTGCCGACCGTTTCTCCCAAAACAATACCAACTGCGGCTCATGTGCTGCAGTAGTGTAGAAACCAAGTTGCTTCGTTTTCGCATGACAAGAAGAGGTCTTTTCGAAATGGAATGGGACGGATGCAAATGTCAGTGTATCACCTTGAGCATACTGTTATAAATCTTATCCATCCAGACGTGCGCACGCAACCGATTTGCCGTACACTATATATGGTGCTGGAGGTCACGGTTATCCGACGACCTGCAGTTAAAACCAAGTTTCACTGGAAGCAGTGGATGAAAAAAGGCGAATCACCTGAAGCTTCGCTGAAAATCAACAAAATGTGCTCCTTACACACACCAAAAGACATCAGAACCCAGTGGAATTCCGGTCTAGAAAAGAAATGGATGGGAATACTGCTCTCTCAATATAAATTTGGTTGCAATTTACTTTTCCGGTCTATTTTTCAATTCCATTCTATTCTATGCGTAGGTTTACAAGATTTGTCTTCGCTGAATGTACTACTGATGCAGTATAGATATTTGCGGCGTTTTTTAGCAAAACAGTTCCCGAAAACGGCCGTTGCGAAGAGGTCGCATCTACTCGAGAGCCTGTTGGGAAAAAATATAATCATGCGATTACTGACACCATATTTATTTAGCCGTGGCAAAATAGGCAAATAAACCACCTTGGACACAAGATAACACCACAGGTTCGTATCGGTTTCACAGAGAGATCTATTTCCCCTCCCAGACGAAGACCACTTTTAGATAAAGTCAACTTTTCGAGTTCCTCAAAAGTGGCATTTTAGTGAGATGACTGTACAACAAAGGAATCAGTCAAACTAATTCGATAAATACCGACTTACTCCGCTTCGTTTCATTTCGTGCCCCACCTTCGTTACCACTGTATTACAACTATCAGATGCTTTAATAGCTGTCACTGTGTGTTGTAGGCTAAGTGATTCGGCAAGCTGAATCCAGGCCAGATAAGGGGGCTTGTTTGCATTTTTTGAAATCAGTCGCTTACGATGACATGTGACCATAGTTTGCAAATGAACATTAGGCATATCGACTTGGCTCGATTTGTTGCGCTTCTGATCAACTTAGCTCAGCCGCCCTTCTGATGCTGTTTACTGATCACTTTTAGTCTCTCGCATGAAGAAATCCTTGGAAATCATGTTGAGTGCTGAGAGAATTCAACCTTATCGAGAGGCACCGCTTAGCCTCACATGAAGTACTTGATGTTCGATGATTCCACTAGTGATTGTAAGACCCTTTTGAGGTCGTGTTTATCACTCATGGACGAGCTATGTTGTCGGTCTGAACTACCTGAATTAATTAAAAAACATAATGCAAATCCTTTGATCGTTTGTAAATGGCGCCTAGGTGAATGACGTACGTGAAGCCGCTCTGCTGAAAGACCCAAGCACTGTACAGCTGTTTCATTCCTATTCGAAATCGTCAACTGCGAGAATCTTACGAAGCTCCAATGTTTCGATCCCGCTACCTCCGAGCCAGTAGTTCGAACACATATCCTCTGGCCACGAGCCCCCGATTCTCATTGTGATTAACTCACACCTAGACAAGATTAGCGCTACTCATCCTTCAATCACGGAAACCACATTACTTGGACAGATACTGACTGGCTTCCCGACTTCTTTGATGAATGTTTCACTCGTCTTGTGAAATTATTCGTACTCTTAGTTACTTATAGGTTAATGAAAGTATGAGGTAGTGCTCAGAAATTTTCGATCACTTTTCTGGCTGGCCTGTCTAGGTGGGGAGATTGCCGAGGAAACTAGGGAGTTGCCGCACAGTCCGTGTCAATGTAAATTGGATGTGGTACCTAAATAACCAGATAAAAATATGTAGCCTCAAAACGGGTCCTTAATATTAACTTTGGGTGTCAGGTGTAATCAATGAGTGCTCCGTGATCCTCCAACTTCATAACGCATAGGCATATGAATGTGTTGCGTGGATGACCCAGACTATGTGGTGTGGCAAAAGCACAGTTCATAGTAAACAACGTTACCATCACGATTCTTTATGGTGTAGGATTATATTTTTTTCTTTAGATGAACATGGCGGGTGAAATGAGACGGAAAAGCACGGTTGATTTTTGACACGCTTCGTTAGACTGGATGGTGATAAGGCACAGTCTTAACACGACAGCACCTCACTGTCTCCCACCTTAATGACTTCCTGTATTTTTTTCTGGATATCTTTGTCAGTCTGTCGTGTACACATTCAAGTGCACATTGAGCATCACTGCAAGGCCCCTATATGGCTGAAGCAGTCTTTTTCAATACCTCAAGCGCACTGAAGACGTCAGTCAGGGAAATGGCAAAATACTACAGTTCTGATTCGAATTGTTTTATTTGATTGGATGATGCCAAATGAGTTCAGCTATCCGTGTTCCCGTAATTATTGCCCACTACTTTTTCGTGGTTGTTTCGAATTATCGTAGTTTTTGATTTTGGGGCACCTTCTTCGACCCTCTGTGTCATTATATTTCCTCTTTCTATACAGGGTCAGAGCAGCTCAAGAAACTACAACATACCGGTGGAGGATATGGAGTTGTTGGATCCTTGTTTTATCTTGCATACTCTGCATCACTATCTTTCACTCTGTGAGTTTCGGATACTTCTCTTTGAAATTCGTTTGAGCCATGGAGTCACATGTTGTGCTTCCCTCAAAGCGTCTTTCCTGGTATTGTTGAACTAGCCCGATAAAGCAGAAAAATTGTCATCGCTTGTCCCGGGCATGTCATCGTCTTCCATCAAAGCAACACTAAATGAAAAATCTAGTGCTCAACTGCTTCACTCTGTTTAAATAAAGCCCTATAGTGGTAAGATGAGAACAAGAGGCAGGAAAGGGAGCCTAAAACTAGCCTACTACAAGCTTCCGAAATGTCTACACCTCTAATGCCTAGTCAGACCATCTGGATAGAGACTGACATCGGTTAGTCGCCAGGTTCTTCAGTGTATCCAGCCAGATACATGGAAAGCCGCATGGTCGCCACCCTAGAAAGCGAACGACACCAACAGGGCCCAAGTTTTTCGTAAAATCTAACCTAATCTTGTCAACCTCGAGGTTTCCCCACTCCGAATTAGGCACGGAAAACAGCGCTCTTCCCAGCAGGTAGTAATTCGATATGCAGTGCTGGTTGCATCCTTTTGGGGAATTGTGGTCTGTTTCAACAACGACCTATTTCCCGATCACCTCACTGTGAATTCGGTGCTTCCAGCCGATTCTAGCGGTAGCTCTAAGACATCAGTTGTCAAAGACCTGATAATGTCTCATATAATCCGCCTAGTCCCACAGCCGCCCAACAACGCATGCCGCAATGTAGTCTGATAAACGCGTCCTTTGAAACCCAGCCCTTTTAGTATTTGCGCTACTTGTGGCAAACGCAATCATGACGTTTGAGATTCATATGTTTCATCTTCCGCATTACTATCAGAGCCAATGCCACATCTGAGGTACGTATACTGTTCCGTTTCCGCTCCACCTTCCAGTGTCACTCCGTGAATTTCTAGAATCGTGTTCAAAGACTACTTACGAAGCACTTGCCGAAAGTCTGGATGTCCTTGGTCGGCTTTTCTACTAGGGTTGAGTTTCCTGCTGTTGTTCAGAAATTAGAAGGGTATGGTCTGCATATTCTACTTCGACAAGGTTCCCGCTCTGGTAGACTTTCAGTGTTCAGTTCATTAGTCCATGAATGACGAAATGACCAAGGGGAGAGTTAATACCCTTGTCGGACACCACTGTGTGCAGGAAGGCTTCCCGCACACTCTCACGCTCCCATATTTACGTGAGTATAAACAACACCTGATAGTCACGAATTTCTGGGGTACGGCTTGTTGTGCAATCGGAAGGAACAGAGTTGAACGCAATATTTTAGTCAAGGAACCCCAAGATTGCAGGGGTTCTATGCGCATGGTGTGCGATTGTCGGAATCCTAGCACAAAGTGGTTGAAGCGCGAATTGGCTGACCGGAAGGCCCGTGGTTCGAACCCGACCTCTGCCTCTCGACTTCCCCTGTCTAGGCTTGGGCAACCTGGCAGTATCCCAACCCTTGTGCCTCCTTCGTGTGACATGGCAGTTAGGCAGCGAAAGTATGCTACAGCTGAACGATTTTTTTCGGTAACAGTTCACTGTTCTTGCTCACTTCTTTAAGCCATTACATGAACGATTTTTTCGGTAACAGTTCACTGTTCTTGCTCACTTCTTTAAGCCATTACAGTCTAGTGCATGTAAGCTGGTCCCGAATGGGTCCAGTGAGCTTCTAAATCCATGTATCTTGTTACTGGTCCGATGTAACAGTTAGCTGAATTTCTGCTGGAGATTCCTCAGCGTCCGGCAAACCGAAGAGTCCCCGTAATTGAGAAGTAATAGCCCGAATCATGATTGTACCGCATTTTTGGTGCTCTTACTGCCTAAAGCGTGTTAGACGTGAAGTGTGAAACGCATCGCAGTAAATACAGATTTTCGTGCCCTCATGAATGCGTTCTTTTTCGTCCGGTGCTTCTGTTGTTTACCCCCCGTTGTGACATTCTGTTTCATTCAGGCAATACAATGACTTCGGAATCCGGTCTTCCAAACAAAGGCAACTTGGACCAATTTTTGCGTGCCTTTTATTCCCGAAACGCTGTTGCGTTTGCGGTTGCTGGATTGTCAAGTTATTCGAAGCATTTGCGTTCTATGTCGCGCACTGTGATTGCAAAATATCGTGAACTTTTGGAGAGTTGGCAGTCGACCCGGTTGCAGGTAAACAAAAAAGGAACATCAGGAACCACTTTGCAGCTTTTCCCAGAACGTGTACAGGTCAGCTCGCCATTTGAATTTAGTCGCACTTCGTGCTATGCATTTTTGTACGTTATGCCAATGGGTACGAGAGGGGGCACAATTCACGCAACATTATGGAAACGCACAGACATTATGCTACTTTGTTTTTAGTTAATGGTCATCGACTATTTTTCGTGAATTTAACTGTTTGCCTTTCGATTCACCGAACTGCAACCGTCCGCTTTTGGAAGACCAACCAAAGCGAGTAGTCTTTCCTGCTAGTTTGGCCTTACGAAAATACACCTGCAAGGTCAAGCCACTTTAAGGAATGTATCATCTCCTCAAGGGAGGACAACTACACTGACACCGCACGCCTTTTCGGTAATCTCTACCTTGACAATGATGTCTCAGTCAGGATCACCTTTCTCCGAAGTGTTTACAGAAGATTACCATTTGATATGGACTTTTGAATGCTTCAGTAGGTCCACAGCAGTTCGCTTAGTATTTCGATACCAATCGTTCTTGAGATTCTGGAACCAGTACCGCCCTACCTATTCGATGCCCACTCACCGATTTGTTATTATTTCCTACGGAATTCACGCTTGAATTCACTCTGGTCGACAGCAGGTGGCAGTTTGACTCTGTGTGGGATATGCTTCTCTTCCAAAGCTGTTGGAACATTTTGTGATCGGAATGAAAGCGAATGATTTGGGTCGCGCCTGCTTAACAACCCGCACTTGACCTTTGTTTGAGCTCATGCCGTTCGTTTGGCTTATAATCCAAGCACTTCAGTGGTTAACTGCGAACGGAACTCATTTTACCGAGCCGATTCGAGCCATTGATCAGTTATTTCCGTGACTGAGTTTGAGTTGGCTTCGAAAGTACATTTCTTTCTCACAATGTCGATCCCTTCATCCATCATCTTGTGTCTGTCTAAGGTAATAACGCTGTAATACCTCAGGCTAGTGTACTAGTCAGATTAGATTACACAGACGGCTTAGGTTTCTGTACTCGGATGATGCCGATATCTCACAGACACATCAATAGCGGTCTCAACACACCGCATGTGGATATGGCTTTGTCAGAGCCCAGGCCTACAATTAGAAAGTGTCTACGTCTCGTCTCGTTTACCTTAACGCGCTCTATAGCGTTTGATCCGGTTGGTGTTGAAACATATTTAGAACTCGGGGAACACCGAAGGATACCGTAAATGGGAGATTAAACTTGGATTCAGTTAACTATCCCTCTGGACCCAAATTGCTGTGCAAGTGATTGTATTTCGCGGATGGTATTCAATTTGGGTTCAAGTGAAACATACACTTGAAGGCAAGTGGGGAAACGGCCCACCCAATAAGCCCGAAGAAGGGCGGAACTGGCCGTAGGTTGTCGGTGAGTTTTCAGCAGGCTTATCAGTAGTGTTCCTTCTGTGGCAGGTACTTCATGATGTGATCATAGCTCAGCATGCGGCTAATACAGGGACCAGTATCACAATGTCAAAAGTGTAGGACAAAATGTACTCGTTATCTCTGCACATGGTAAATTAAACTCTCAGTTGGTTGGATTTCGTTTCTCTCAATCATTCAGATCATGTTTATTCTGGATACATTGCGGAACAGTCTGGCCTCGGGTGGGGGTCGCGCTATAGGAGGCAATGGCCGAAGGAGATGGATGTTTTCATCAGCTCTGGACACTGGCGGCAGATTAACCAGAGTGCATGCGAACTTCTTCATTCGTAGCCTGCAGCTGCTCGGTAAACCAGGTAAACAATATATCGATTACTTTTGTAAATCAGTCTGATCTGACGACGCTAGTTTTGTTTATGAACAGCTAGGGTGATTTCTCAAGCAACAGTTGCATTTTGTTTGCAGTGCACAACTAGGGCTTGAAGTTTATTGGATGCAACGGTTTCGTTTACTACTACGTCAGCATAAGTGATGTCTTTTCAACCACACCAGTTGTTCAGATGAGCAATCACGTGCCATCCAACTGAACCGATCTCATTTCGTGTCTACGAGTCTCTATTTTTAGTGTCCAATCTCCAATCCAACTGTAACACAGCTTACGCTGGCACTATTCGTTCATCCTTCGCTGAGAGCACCTGTATTACCTGTCCACTATGACTCGAACTTTTTGGCTAATTGTTAGAGATTTGGTGGGTCTTGCAGTTGGACGTCCAAGTGAACAACGTGAACAAGTGCGTGACGGTGAACTGGGATCACTGACCAGACGGGTGTTCTACAGAGGACGCTCACGTTTATTTGCCTGCCTGTCACGCCTTTGCCCCTGATATCTATCGGTACCAAAAGGGATTTTCTACTCCAAAGATGGTAGCAACAGCTGGAACCCGCTTACCTTGAAGTTTGCACCTCACGCCTTTGCCGCTGATATCTATCGGTACCAAAAGCGATTTTCTACTACAAAGATGGTAGCAACAGCTGGAACCCGCTTACCTTGAAGTTTTTGCCTTACTCAGCATAACCCAAATGCGATCGTTAAGTCAAGTGAATATGACAAACATGACAAACTTTGGTTAGCTTATGCGAATTCTGATTTGTGCTGTATTCCCGCAGTATGGTAGTCCCTAAATTTCTTTTCTTAATTTATCACAGAAAATCACCTCTATCAGTCTGTCTGGAATTGTTTTCTTTCAAAACCGGCTCTGGATTTAAACGAAGTTCCCGATTTTCTGCGCACATTCTTCTCTACTAGCACGCAAGTAAGTATAGCGGTTGTGTTCTATGTACTGAGCATACCGTTACTGTGGAAACACCAATAGTGTCGCACTCTGATGGTCTAGTCCCGAATTCCCACATCATTCCGACTAGCGTGGACCACGGACAGAACGATATTTAATTTGACTGGCAAAACACTCCAAGTGCATAGGAAGACACCCTGATAGCAACTGACAGATGAGGTGTGATCGCCATCGAAATGCACACAACCTCCTTTTTCCACCCCATTTTATTTCTCTCTGTTTTCTTGCAGTATCGTATGGAGCGTCAGTGGATTACTCGTCTATTGGCTGAAAGTGTTGGGGATACAGCGGACTATCTGGTCATGGAGAAATCACGAGTGTTCAAGCACTGTTTGAACGCCTACTCGTCCACATCTAGCGAGGCATCTTTTCAGGTGCAGCTTTTTTCGTGGTTTCTGATCACCATCTATCACTCCAAACGTTTTACCTGTCCTATCACATCCTAAGCTATTTTCTGATTCCTAGAAACAGAACTTAAGCGAAATTCAAATTTCGGGGTTTCAATGACTTCATTTAATTCTGCCGTCCATAACAAATCTCGGTGTACAGCTATCCCCTTCTGAAGGATCCCATTTTAACTGATCTCTTAAATCTCGTCACAGGTGATCCAAATTATTTCGCCCCTGCATTGTACTCCCATCAGGTTGACCTATGTACCACATTTCCTGTACTGGCCCTGAATATTCTGCTTATTTTGTGGCCGATAACTCCGGAGTTCATGATCTGTACAAGGTTGTGCGACACAAGTGGCGCTGGCTGCACGCTTGCTCAGTCGAATACAGTTTACACCACTTTGAGATACCATGAATTTCGGTGTTTCTAGATAACAAAGAATCTTAAGTGGTTTTACGGTGACCAAAATGCCTATGGCAAGCGTATTTATGTGTTCCAAGTTGACTCGCTCCACCGGATATCCAGTCTGAAGCGCACATCCTTAATGATATTCTAACTCCAGGTCGTAATACCCTTACGCCCCATTCACGACATCTTGGCCAAATTTAGATTATTCTTGGCTCACCTCTAGGTATTTGAGAGCGCTGCCTTTTTCAAATGACCTCTAGTTCCATCAGGTGAAAAATACTTGGAACCGACTTAGTGGTCACCGTTTTCGCAAAAGTTTGATGACAATCTGTAGATTTATTGCTGGGCAAAGTTTCGCCTTTGACACAAAAGCTTCGTCAGGCCAAGTGACTTGGTTCCTAGGTTGGTCGAGATTTAAGGCGGAAGGAGAACCAATCAGCTAAGTCAAGCTAAATCTCTGTTGGGTGTCGGCCGACGGATTTTAGTCTGTTAGAGTGGTTGAACAAGTGTTGGGACGGTGGGGAAACCTACATGTGTTTGGGTCCTGCCTAGGGTCCAGTTCTTCGGATTCGGTTCATTTGACGATCTCTCTTGAACGTCGTTTGAACCTTCTGTCCGTCTGTGTGGGTGAGCTAGTACTATGATAGTTGTGTGAGAGATGCTGTGACCTTTGGTCGGGTTGGGATTTCCACCCCCACCCCACAGTTTTGCTAATGACTCTACGTGGGTCGACAACCATACAGTCAGCCCACCAACAAATCTACCGATTGTCACCAAACGTTTTCGTTTGGTTCCGTTCAAGTTCATTCCTGGAGTATTCCTGCTTGCTTTATGGCTAGTTCTTCTACTCCGTCATTGTTCTAGTCTAAGTTAATGTAGACCTGGTGTTTTTCATCCAAACCTACAGGTTATCCATTTGTACATTGTGTGGTTCAGACTTTACTCTTTCCTAAGTGAACTACTCATTTTTTTCTCTCCGTAGCTGAACGTACTCAAACTGATTGCCAGCGCAACCAAGCAACCACGTTTGGTGCACGCATTGATCAGGTTCCACGCTCTACCTCTTTGGCTATGGCGCCATATGCTCGTCCCTTGGTAAGACCATCCCGCTCTACTTGTATATATATATA
>NW_008751700.1:898821-906495 GCF_000715545.1 Opisthorchis viverrini | reverse complement strand
TATATATATATATACCTGATACTTTATCCTGATTTTCTACTTGTTCATCATAGTTATGGTCACTGCACTTGGCTTATCGCTCGATACTGATCCAAGGGTTAGGTACCGGTCCACGATTCTTCCATGTCTATCTATGTATTTCTTTTCAGATGTTCCGAATACTATGTGTGTCGAACGGCTCGTTGCGTATCTCAAGTAATCAAGCGGTTTTTGTAGATCCGCTTAAAAACTGAAGCAACCAAACATATGATAAGTGGCAATGTCACTCACCTGATCGATACAGAACACTAAATCAAACCGGTTGAGTCATTCAGTGTAAACAATCAAGTACGGGAAATCGGCACAACCACCTCCGATCGTTCTACTCTAGTCCAGGCTGCCATTTTGAAATAACTATGTTTGCGTCGAATTCATATTCATTTTTCACTGGGATTTAGTGGTCCATTCATGCGTGCTGTCGTTATTAACAGATGAGCGACAGATGGCAGCGCATTCGGGCTCAGGCTGTATATTATTGATAAGCTAGAATCAATCAGCAATATACTGATAGAGGCGAGTTGTTATGAAGGTGTATATTTACCAGCTCGTGCGTGAAATCAGTAATTATCTTTCCGTTCAAACATTACACGCGTGTTTGACATTTTCCAACTGCATCCCAACCCCTCTAGGTTACTCGACTTCCGCCTCCTAATTTACTCACCATGAAATCCCCCGACCAATCTCGATCTGGGGTTCCGTCAGCACATCATTGGTTCTGTAGAGATCCCGCTTTCTTATCGCTGCTAATCTAAACTTTCTCTACCTTGACCTAAATGACCTTTATCCTGTTTTTTGCTTCGAATGCCAATTGCTTGTTGGTGCGTTTCCCGCCTACCCTTACTTGGCCGTAGACTTGTTGCTTTTGGGCCAGGTAATGAATTTGCTCATCCCGTGCATCGTACACATTGTGCACATGATACGTCTTTCGTCTGGTTCATAATGTGAATTTCGGCGATAATCGAGATGTGGATTATCGTGATACGTCGTTCATTTCGAACCAAGCTCTTTCCAATCGCTTTTGTCCGGATTGCCGAATCAATCAATGAACGTCGACGTCCGAAGGGTCTGGCTGTCAAATAAGTCTATTCGAATGGTTGGCTTAGTCAGATACAACACAACCATTGTGTCCCGAGCTCATCTGATCTGGCTGAATGCAAATATGAAATCGAATGCCCAGCTGTCTTACGCATTTGACAGGTATTGTGAGCAGGGTCACGTGCTCCTAGGTTACGTCTAATTGTTCCGTATCGCGACTTGTCTGTCAAAGCATTCGGGACGTTATCACTACCATCAAAAGCAAAACCGATGTTTCATTGGAGCATCTGCAGAGTTTGCAGCCAAGTTTCACGACTGAATTATTCTTACGAGCCATGGATATCGCGAACCCAACGAGCATCCCTTGTTGTTGCGTAGCCGTGCTTTTGTAGATCCCAATAGCTGCGCATCGTTTTTCCGGTTTGAATATTCCGCTTACTCAACCCTTTGAGATATTCTGAGTTGCCTTAAATCGGGTGCGCTGCATTACGTGACCGAGCCAGCTCCGTCGCGGAATCCACTCTTCGCCGCTTGTTAGACAACACTTGACGTACCACTTTGAGCAACACTCAGATGAGGATGCATGTTGACTGCATCAATCAAGGGCTCCTGCAGCCAGAGACAACGCAATTTTTAGTGAGCATTTGTCACCAAACAGTTGTCTGCTGCTTATTCGGCTGTCCTGATACTATGGTGCTTGCAACTGGACTAATTTCTCCATTTCCACACATTCCGGTTCGTTTGCAGAGCCCCCTTTATGGAACCCGTTGCTTCTGGATTTCTTCGCAACCATTCGAATCTTATGTAATAACGTGTTATGCCGTATTTATCGCCTACCTGGTCGGAATTTTGGCCTTCGATTATAACTGTAGTACTGCTTGACGCCGTCGATCCAAAGTCTTTGGGGCGGCGCACTCAAATTAAAGAGTGTGCAATTGCCAGTACAATAAACTTGGCTCATAGGGGGGCACTTTTCGGAGCTATTAGTGTAGACATCCGTGTCCCTACAAGACAGAACTTCGGAAACTATAAATGCCATGCTGTGTTGCCTAATTTATACTGGTTTTTCCATTTTACAGTCCTGTTTCACACGCTGCGCAGTTCCGTACCATAATTGACAATATGTCGAAAGTTATTTGTTCCGGAAGCCAGGAATCTCCTGCGTCACAATTGCTCCCACTGTTGACCGAGGAGTTTGAGTAAGTCCTGTTCTCTGTGGACTGTGGTTTGCATATCAGTCTAGCAGTCAGCTGCTTCTTGTGTGAGCTTTTCGCGATGAATTTGATGAATGCTCAGGATTCACTCAGTAGGGACTGATGCGCTGGTTGTTTCTGGGTCAAAAAATCCGTACTTACTATAACTTACCCTCCGGACTGTAAAGTGTATTTCCTTTAACCTTCGTTCAGGGTCAAGCTGCAAGCTAATTCCCGAAAAATCTGTGATCTGAACACAGTCCTGGCCTCTCTGGGGTTTTTTGTTTCCTCAAAGTTTCACGGCAGCTATGCGCCGAGAGGAAACCACAGCCTAGGGATCTTGATTTGAATTTGGTTTGTCCGTTTCCTGTCCGGCACGGAATAATACCACGGGGTAGCAGTGTCGTAAACCTGGTACGCTGTATATTTTACAGCACTGTACGACTCGCAAAATGTGCGTTCTAGATGGTTGAGTGGTTAAGGCATGAACTTACTGCTCGAATGGTTCCTGGTTGGAACCCAACCCCGTCATCTAAACTGCTCCTGTCTATGCTTGGGAAACCTGGTGGTATCTCAACCCTCGCGCTTCCTTCGGGTGGCATGGTAGCTAGATACCACACCACAGCTGAGCGACCATTACACCTTATTATTTGTGGAACGACAAACCATACGATTGACGAGATTTTGTCACATTCATGTTAGCTTCACATCTGTACTAAATTCAAGGCGACTCATTCTACATTGCATAGAGGCTATCTCCTCCTTGTCGAGAATCCTGAGTTTGATCAGACTCTGCAGCCTTCCGATGAAGTCTGAACGCGACCGTCCACATAAGTGACTAAGCAGAAGGACGTAGATCAGGGCGGACACTTGTTTCTCATTCTAAAGACTTGTCGTACCACAAATATTTGGGATATTAATAAACATATTGGTAGCTTCTTCGCATGCGGCCTTAGTGACGGAATCCAAACCTAGTCATTAGCAGACTCCGTGAAGAACAGTGATTAATAATAATGGATAATCTGAGTACTCACGTGCCATTGAATTCTCTAATTAACTCAGTAACTAGCCAAAATCGCAACCGCATCCGTGCTCCTAGTAATTGGATTAATTTGGCTTTCTTCATGGCCGATCTCATTGCGCCGATATCATAACTGTTTCCGTATTTTGTCGGTTTTAGAAAAATGCATGGTGGGGCCACAATAAACACCAAGCAGAACGGCGTAGTTCAATCTGTCAATGGCAATACGAGTTTACATGCCGAACTGGAGACTCATTGATGGTGAACAGTTGTGTACTGAGTCTTGTACATATATATGATATGATATTTCAATACAGACTAGTTTCACACTACTGCTTCTGTTGCATTCTTCTATCTTCAACAACTGGAAGAACAAATTGCTTCGTAAGCCCAGGGTGTGGTGTGTGGCGAAGGGAAAGTCGCATTCGGGTTTAGTTGTGCTTAACCAATCGGAATAAATAAATATCGTATCATTTTGCGAATAAATCGGTTCCATGCTCTGCTAAACACCCGTGTCACAACTAATTCCTGAAGGATTTTTTTTAATGTAATATCTACAGTTTTTTCGATTTGCTTATCTGGATTACGGGCTAATATAAATTTCGGACAAAAAGCTGGTCGAAATAATCGGAAGTGCTTTATTGTGAAAGGCGATGAAAACTCACGCAACTCGGAGCTAAATGTAACGTGCCATTGAATTCTCTAATTAACTCAGTAACTAGCCAAAATCGCAACCGCATCCGTGCTCCTAGTAATTGGATTAATTTGGCTTTCTTCATGGCCGATCTCATTGCGCCGATATCATAACTGTTTCCGTATTTTGTCGGTTTTAGAAAAATGCATGGTGGGGCCACAATAAACACCAAGCAGAACGGCGTAGTTCAATCTGTCAATGGCAATACGAGTTTACATGCCGAACTGGAAACTCATTGATGGTGAACAGTTGTGTACTGAGTCTTGTACATATATATGATATGATATTTCAATACAGACTAGTTTCACACTACTGCTTCTGTTGCATTCTTCTATCTTCAACAACTTCGTAAGCCCAGGGTGTGGCGTGTGGCGAAGGGAAAGTCGCTTTCGGGTTTAGTTGTGCTTAACCAATCGGAATAAATAAATATCGTATCATTTTGCGAATAAATCGGTTCCATGTTCTGCGAAACACCTGTGTCACAACTAATTCCTGAAGGATTTTTTTAAATGTAATATCTACAGTTTTTTTCGATTTCCTTATCTGGATTACAGGCTAATATAAATTTCGGACAAAAAGCTGGTCGAAATAATCGGAAGTGCTTTATTGTGAAAGGCGATGAAAACTCACGCAACTCGGAGCTAAATGTAACATTAAATCGGCTAATTCATTGATTCATTGTGTAACACGGTTCATTCAGTTCAGCGAGCCCTTTATCTCTTCTACAAATTGCATATCCCGATACAGGCGACATATAGCGCAAGGGCTGCAGAATGCATGCGTCAAGCAATCTTCTAGGATGTTACCCTGTTGAGGAAAAACCGAACAGAATGATTTGTTCAGGGTGGTATGTGGAGCAGTGCAGACCCAACAATGCCCGAATTTGTTCCTTTGAAGTTCAAAATTCAACTGTGTTGACCAAACTTAGTTTCTCAGAGTTGACTAATTAAGGTAAATAAAAAACAAATGAATGAGTGACGGAACCATCGTCTATACCTAGTCTGATGTTTCAAATGTACAAAATTATTGGAGTTCTTCAACCAAACCACACAATTAACTTGGATAGGCAGCAGAACTTTGATACTGGAATAAAATCAGCTTACCCGAATTCCGTTTCTGTTGCGGTGTTGCACAGTCAGTACCATTGCAGACATCGGGACGATACACGGAGTGAGGCAACCTTCACCGTATTTCCCATACAAATGACACGTCATGCAAGTGTAGCAGAAAGCCGTGAGAAAACCTGAGGACGGAAACCATAGTTAGCGCCAGAGATGTGGCAGCTTTCAGATGTATAGAGCCAACTGTGAAGGCAGCATAAAAAAATAACTAACTTCAACACACTCAATTGATACTAAAAACTAGGTTTATTTAACAACATTCAGACTCTACAATTCACTTATCAATTGTTTTGAGCGATGATTGTAAACGGTGTCCAGCTTGGTGACATACTGAGGTTACGTAATGTAATACCTAGTGAACTCACATCACTATTTTTCAAGACTAGAAACATGCCAGTTGATCACAAGTTTTCACGGTGCAACTTTACACCTATCGCTCTAAACAGCCCGTGCTGTCGGCTAATAACAGCCAAAAACGTTCCCTTATCTCCAATAGGAACATCTCTGCGTTCTACTGTTTCACCCGCAGTATATTGATATAGGCTGTGTGAACGGAAACTTAAACAGTATGTACCTAACTAACTTCTGAAGTCGCTGATCTAGTCTATGGCGAGTATCCCCAGTTTTGCCAGAATCCAGGCTTCCCTTTGCGAAGCGCTGAAGTGATTCTGGCCTCCACCATTGAAATAGGTTATTATGTGCAAAAGATTGTTTTCTCACCTTGCCCAACACCCATACTACACACGTCAGGGCAAGTCTGTGTATGTCCGGTCAGACCTGCTCCCAGCGTTGCCTATAAGCTGGTTCACGTGACCAATGGTTTGTGGTTCATTCGCTATGTATGTGAAACGAATTGCGCTTGAGAAGTGTCTAAAGTGATGTTTCCGTGAAAAAAAGTCTTTTTATGGTTGTTTAGTTTCATAGAGGGATCTCATTGTTGTACATTCTTTATGAAAATATACTGCGATATCTCGAACTGAAACACACGAAGAAGCGGTTGGAGAATATCATAAACTAGAGATTTGTTTGAGTCCCCCCTGGAGAAAAAATTGAGTGTATTTTTCGAAATCTGTCCAAGTTGGGTTTGAAGTTGCCTTGATCCACGAAATCTCTAACAAATCCTCCAACGTAAACAGACTCTCAAGTTTTACTCTTGTATTTCAATCTAGTGTGACTCAATTTTTTGCGGTCGACCATCAATGGTGTCACTTTAACCTATGTGTAAACTCACTATATGATTTAAATATTTAATGTGTTACAAATGAAACAAGTAGAGTTACCAAACAGCACGGTAAAATAGTACAGGCTTACAATTTGTGTAGTTGTTTCCACAGTCCCATAATCCATCGTTCCAGGCTCTGTATGAGTTTCCCGAAGCTCTGGGCTGCTCTAGAATCACGTTCCCTCGATCACCTGTGGACATCGTTGTTGTTACAATACCTAGTCGAACTCCTGGCAAATTGAACCGGTACAACTACAAATGCTTGCTTTGTATGTTGAGTTGAGCATGGTTGTCCAAGCCGTTCGGACTATCAGTCTGCCTATTGGTGGACTCGGTCGGACAATGCGTGTGCAGAATACATGAATAAATAATGAGAATGCAGGACACGGGACCACTCACCAAAGGTCAATGAACCTGACCTTACAACCAGATATTGGTAGTAACTCATGTAAATTCCCTTTTGTCATGATTTCTGTTGCTCGATCCTTCATCATGTATCGGTCGACGTATGCAGCGTCTTCACACTGTTCAGGGCATGTGAATGGATTATCCTTGAATAATAGAGACGGTAAAAGATAACTTGTATCCTTCGGGCTCGCGTACCGAATTTGTGAGTATACGATGCAATACCCATGTCTATCCACAAACAAAAACGGATTGCGGGAAAAGCAGTTGACTATTTATGGGAAGGACAATAAACCATGAACTGTCTGTACGTTGTTTTTCAATATTGACGTTGAGTTTCATCGACGTTTATGTGTCTTTCAGCTGTTCTGGTTTCTGTGTGTACTTTTATCAATAGTCTGAGCGTGTCGGAGGGATGGGGTAGTGTGGATGGACAAAAAATTTCGCACTCGCGATATGTTTCCCACAGTCTTTAAAATAGAAAGTCGTCAAACAAAACAAATAACATGTGGAACGTTATTACTATTACCCATTGAACAGTTTTTCTCAGTGCACTTATCTTGTTTGTGCAGCTCTCTATTCACACGCTGAAATACCGCTGTCCTTGGTGTTTAGTCGATCTAGCTCTATCGCTCTTCCTGTCCAACTCCACAACCCACGAAAATTCACATATTCACAATCCAAGATAATCTCTCCTCTCTTGTAGTCAACCATGTGAACAACTTGTAATGTACTACTCATAAGGTTGCTGAAAATCCGTCGACAGCCCACAACCGGTTTCGCCGTTTCTGGGGCTCATCAGGTAGGCGCACTCCCCGGGTTTACGTCAGCCTTATGTTCTACTTGGAACTAAATTGCGCGAAATTCGCGAATAAAAACTCATTTGCAAACTAATTTGGTTTTTTCGAGAGACTCACCTGGAACACAGCTGAATCTGTCGTTCG
>NW_008751700.1:886454-897642 GCF_000715545.1 Opisthorchis viverrini | reverse complement strand
GACTGAAACATGAGGCGGCCTGGTGCAGCACATTCAGTTGCCTGAGAACATCAGAAACGAGAGATTCAGCTGGGTTCCAGGTGAGTGTCTCGAAAAAAACTAAATTAATTTGCAAACATGTGAACAACTATTTGACAGATATTTAGGTTAAGTTTATTGTAGAAATTCTGCGGTTGATTTTATTATTGGACGTTCGTATGCCTCAATGCGGAAACTACCATCTTGAGTCGGCATTGAGCCACTGTATTTTGATACCCATTCCATGCATGAGAAACTTCTGATATTCCGATGAGTCATCCTCGCATACAGTGCTGGTGCACAGTGATTTAAGACGTTGATCTGACGAGTGATGGAATGATTCATATGTCATTCTTTGGGTAGACACTTGTTTTGCGAGTATCCGCTAGGCTACTAGAGTGTAGCGTTGGTCCTGTCAGCTTGGAGAGTTCTCCGGTCAAACCTTTCGATTCCGCTGCTCGTCTGTTATGCGGATGGATTATGACCCTCTATGGGTTTGCGGATCCAGGAACGCTTATGGTTTGTCACAAATTTCCACGCCAGAAATCGTGTATGTACTCTTCAAACTTCCCGAGCCCGGTTTTTGGTACATGTATCTAAGAAGAAGTACCTTACACCGGTCAACGTGGTGAGCTCAGGCGACATTAGCTAGCGTATATTATTCCTACGAGTAATAATTTCAAAAGGCTACTTTTGGTCAACAAGCACCGACACTGTTTCTGACGACCGACGAAGCCAAGATGAACTACCGCCTTTGAATGTTTGAAAGAGGACCTGTATCTAGGTAAGGACGTGAGTGAACCTGTCTCGAGGTAAAGTATTTGTTGATGGATCCTCGGCTAGGGCGAAGCTCAGCTTGATTCTCACGGATCTGTCTTTCTCTGTAATCACCCAACCTGCGCAAAATAATGACAGGGAGCATCTTAGATGCGACGGATACCAAGCTGATGCCATGATGATTTTCGCGTGACGTTCTTGTGCCCTTTTTGAAGACTGTGATAACGGTTTGGAAGCTTCCATTCCAAATCTCCCGAAGTATGATCGTCAGACTGCTCACTAGGACCTCGGTACCTTCTTTGAAGAGCACGGGATGTAGTGATCCGGACTAGATGCTTTGTCGCGTTCATCAGTGGTTTGAGGGATCTGTGCGTGCCATCATGTTTCCTTGTTGCTGATATGACCTTTCTGGCAGTAGTTTTACCTGCTGATCTGGACGACATTTGATCGAGTCAGATGAATTGGACAGGGAGTTTTGAAAGCCGAAAGTTTAACTTATTTAGCTCACTTCCATTCAGCCTCTAACCAACCTTATCTATCAGCATTGCTGCGCGATTCCAGTGGTTTTCTGGTCAGATCACCTCGATATCATTGAACTACTCAGGCTCGCGAAAGTTGATGAAAGGTGTTGCTTAGCTTCGGCAAGCTTAACGACGATGGAAAGCAAAGTGATACCAGAGCCCGCACAATGGAATAGTCACAGTCAAGTTGCGTATTCCAGAAGGAACGACAATATTTAATTGAAGCTCTTTCGGCAACCGATAGCCACATGATCCAAATCAGTCAATGGCTGGCTTTAATTAATTCGATGGCTGTTTTTGTGCTGGAAATTCCTACTGGCCAGGAACAGAGTGATCAGAAGAGAACTAAAGATGTCGCTTCCCGAAATCTACCTCTCATCTAAGTTCCGTCCGAGCTTAATTGTGAAAATTGGGCATTCGTATCAGCCACTAGGCTTACTATATCGGTCCGGCTTACTGAATGAAGCAGTCACGACACATCTCGATAAAGTCCGTGGTCAACTTCAGGACTGCAGTCTACCACATGGTATGCTGATACAATAAATAACCATCGTTTATCGCACCTAGTTGCATTGATCTGAGTTGAACCAGACAACCCTGCAGTGCAGGCATAACAGATTATTTGGATGCAGCTCACTAAAGTTCTTTCAGACTTGTGGCTGAGTGCAACTTTCACACCTTAGATACCACGATACCGGTGTATACTACTAATAAAGCGTGCTAGTAGGCTATGGTCTCATGTCCCAGTTCTACCTTCGCAATTGATGGAGGGTGAAGGTTAGAACGAAAATTATGGAACTACTTCCTAGTGCTCGTTTACTATTGTTTGCTATTCAATGAATGTCCAGAAAAGTTCGAGCAGACGGTTGATAATGTTCACTTTTGAAAAGCTGTGAAGATGAGGTGTTTACTTTCGTGTCTGGTGGCTTGTAACCGCTTAGTTTTTGTTTGCTAATTAACAAATTCGCAGCAAAGGGTATTCCTCTTTCACAGCTTGTATAGCTCTTGGGACTATTAAGCACTAGAGTCTGACCACCGTGACAATCTAACAGTTCTAGATCGGGACAGATACCGATAAAACCATCGTTTTCAGGTTGGAAGCGACAGTCTGTCGGGGCCTAGGCATTTTCCCATTAATCTTAGCTGAAACAGACACCCATGGAATGTAGAGAGTAAAATTTAGTATGGTCCAGACAAGTGACGCACTTCCGGGTTTTTTTTCCGGGACGAATGCATCTGCCGCGTCGTAGAAATAATTGCACCAGGATCGTCAGCTACTTCAAGATTAAAAGGAGAAACATCTGAGCTCATGCTGAGAGGTTTGGGGTGCAAGAACCTGGCGTCTTCTTGTACGCATGTTTAGGGCACAACATTCAACGACAGAAAGGGCAGTAGTTGCCTGTCGTCCAATCCGACGGAGAGTACGGACGTTGCAAACTATAATGTGGATCAAACCTTTTGAGTTAAGGGGGCAGTCATTTTGTTTCATTTTTCTGGATGGCAGTTTAAACACGGAAAACTGGTTAGGGGAATCACCGGTGGATTGGCTATAGTAGAACGCTTGCGGGTAAATTGTTAGTGTGGGTGATAACTGACAACCAGATAGATGGAGTAGAAAAGGATATTCTCCGGTCACCATAACCGAGGAAAAGCCACCCCACATTGATCTTCTGACTAAAATATCTGACCAACACGGTATAGCAATCTTTGGCTCAAAATCTGTCCCACAATGCAATGGGTGGTAATTTTGTCTGAGGACTTTGTAGGTAGTCAATGATTCGATGTTCTTCATCGCTTAACTTTAACTGATTTAGGCGGATGGCTAAAGGGACATGAAGCACTTATCTGACTCCTGATACAGCTCCACATTTCAGAGCCTTTTTGGGTTGAATAGTTTGGATGACGAGTTTTTAAACTCAACCTTTATTGTGAAAAGGTAGCATCACTTCTTTCGCAAATATGGACCAGCTGATTGCCTGAAGGTGAAATCTCACTACCTTTACTCTCTTGTCAGTGCGAAGGCTAGGTAGAATCCAGTTACCGGTGGTCATTATTCAGAATGCTACCGTGCCCGCACCAGGAGCTGCTATTGCATTTGACAAAATGTCTCTCTTTCTAAAGAATTAGGCATTTGTTCCATTCAGGTGATACACTCATCTGCATACCAAATTGATTTTGATGGGAAACCCACCTGGAAATCAGCTGAAGCTCTTTTTCATGATGTTCTCCCAACAAACTTACGAGTGGTGTCTTACGTCTATGTTTGTAATATATTCCATGCAGACTATAAATGTACATTTACGATGGCCACATTTTATGCACTGGTTCTCAATTTCCTCTGTAATCCTCTTCCCCAGGGGCAAATAATCGCTAATTTCTTCACCTAGTCGTGGTTTGTTAGCTCCTGCTTTGCTCATATAGAGAGCATTTATGTTTTGGGAGTACGCGGTCACATTTCATATATCGTATCACATCAGCGACCTTCGAAGTTTTGACTGGTTTGTTGATTATTGATTAATATTGATTGATATATCATTAGTGTTATCCCAAACCTGGCTAACCTACATCGGGTTATGTTGCTTGGTACGATTTTGATGTTTCTGCACAGTTCAAATTTTAAACTCAAGAATCTAGATGGTGAGCATACAGGATTCAAGTACTAAATACACGGGTTTTGTTGGATTTGCCATCAAGTCGCAGGAAAGACCTGCTGCGTGCTACACTTGAAATGCTGACTCCCTAACGCTCAACAATCTCAATACATACCTCATAAAATGGGCGAATGGAGTAAACTTAATGCAGCCTAGATTTTTGAGGTGATTTAACTCAGCGATGTGAAATGCACATCATTATTCTCCGTTTAAGGAACTGTGAGCATTAACGGAACATTTGGCTCACTTGAAGGCACACTAATATGAGTGCAACATTTGAACAACGCAAGGATATTTACCCGTGATAGCCTTGCAAGCCGTCTTCTCCATTGAATAGATCGAGTTATCTTGTCTTTCCAGTGCTATATTTAGACCCAGTCGTAGCTTAGTATGACCGTAGGCGCTCGATAAGACGCAGGATGTTACATATTACCACGTTACTTCATTACAAGGTTTGATCCGTGTAGTTACATTCGGCGTTGAATTTAGCTATACAGACGGTGGTTTTTTAACCCAAGGATTGAAGCATTTAGTAAAACCTCCTTTTTACTGTGGAGGTCTAATCTAGAAGAGGGGCGTCTTCCTAGAGAAGTTGGAAATTTCCCCGCAACGCAGTATTGTGGAATATCATGCGCCTGATAATATAATGCTTCCCCTTGTTGTGCATCAGAATTCAAGACTATCATTCTATTGGGCACGCAACGTTCTCCTAGATTTCACCGAGTTTTTGTGGCTTACTGATACTGCACGCATAATAACTGCGCTTATTTCCAAAGACTTCTCTAAGCTGACCATCACGACCATGCAAATATTGCACTTCCAATGAGCTCAACATTCTACCTGAAAATGAGCTTTACTGAAATAACTTTCCATGGAAATGATTCCACACTTTTTTCCTTTCTATGAATCATATTTTCATATGTTTGTGTAAAGCTTCCCTGGTAACAGATTTTAGCAGGTTAGTGCACGCTCGCATTGCCTACAGTCAACAACTTACAAACAACGGACCATCGCGTCTACACGAATAAAGGTTTAGTAATTCCTTTGTGAGTAACGGTTGCTTGCAAGTGTTCAGGTTTTTCAAGTACGTGCATGCATGCAGCAAACCAACACAGCAAATGTGGTAATCCTTTCAAATCATAAAAGTGATGTATGGATTCATCCTATGTTAAGAATGAGCATGAACATAAAGTGCTGAAATCATTTATCTGATTACATAGCATCCATTTTATGATTCCTAATCCGAATAAGATTCGTCATGTGATTTCTCGTTTAGACCTGATCACATTCGGCGATTACGCACTGCGAATCTTTTGAAATGTCGTGAATGGTGACTGTATCCCATGTCTTAGTAACCGATGTGAAATTTCTTCCTGTTTTCGTGAGGTCCCAACTGTGAGGATAAATGAACTCTTCATGCTATCTGCTACATCACTCACGCATGTGGTGATTATGAGACAGAGTTATTTAACGACTGAGTGACATCAGAAGGAATAAACTGCTTTCCACTCAGGGATAAGCGCTAGCGAAAGCCTAGAACTCAATAACTCCAATGATTCAACCAGGGTAACTGATGATAACTCTGTTGGTTCTAAAGTTGCATGGTGCTGCATTACCAGGTGACTGCAAGTGGCATTCCGCTAAGGCTACCGAACAAAGAAAAGTGTAAGTGTCTATTCGTAGTTCTCTGTGCATTGGGCTTTTGATGGCCAGTATTCATTTGCGTATGTTCCAATTACGTTCAGCGATCAAGTAACATGACCAACTAAGCCATCGTCAATTGGTTTCTCCCAATGCGCCCACACAGTCAGACAAACTTCGAACATTGGTGGGTCTCCTGAATCCACCCACATGTTTAACAGGATGCCAGGTTAAAGTCCGAAGACTAGATTGCATCAGGTTATTCGCAGTCACCGAGTGTAAGGTAGGTAAATCATTACACCTATTAACCATGTGAAAACTGTTTTACATCCACTGATTACGTGATTCGATATACTTGAGTTCCTATTTCCAATAAAATCAACAAATCATTTTCTCGGACCTGCGACTTTGACCGCTACACTCGCAATTTTTCCACTCAGCCCGATGAACTTCTGATCTGAGTCTTCACAGGTAGGCACACCGAAGTTTTATATCGTATTCAGCCAAGATAGTTCGATGGAATTCAGTCCAAGGCATAACACAAGCATTCATAAAATCTTTGTAAAATCAAGAAAGCTCTTGTGGGTTTATTTAGTAAATAGAAAAAAAATCAAATCAGTTCATATACCATCTTGGTGGTTAAATCTGTACCATTTGTGTAATTTGCACAAAAGTTTGACAAAATATTTCATACACAAAAGTGAATAATTTGGACTGGTACGTACATCGAACAGAATACGTTTTCCGAAATTTCGCGAAAACTCCCATCCTGGTGAGATTCAAAATCATCTAAGGCAAGTCTGTGAAGCTAATCCTGCATACCACCCTTATGGAGATATCTATCAAAAAAGCGTTCTTCTGTACACGCTGCCTCATCATGTTTCTTTGGAGCTTGCTTGGAACCATATATGTGGGTAATCTTTTGCTGGTACCGTCTGAATTTTGTAAGGACAGTTATATTCAAATCAAGGTTTTTACTTTCTGAGGCAACGCGCGCGATGGTTATTTCTTGTTTCACTCCCCCTCACCACTGCCTGATTTGGATCTATTCGAAAGAGACGCTCATTCTTGACCAAATGCTTATCTTAACCTCTATCTTGGGTTATCAATTCTGTATTTAAAAAATCAATCACAGTTAGGATAAGCAAAACGGAATCGAAGCAACTTGTTTGTTGGTGTGTTAGTCGAGCTTGGCAGTTGAATTGCGAACATTTCATCACCAATCGAGGTGATATCTTCAGTGTGAGGTCCAGTGAGACAGTGACAGCCCTGAATCTCTTAGAGAGTTTTCGATGAAGAGGCATTTTTCAGAATAACTAAATGCGCTAGACTCAGAGCTCCGGACGAAACACAGCAATATTTACGTACACTCTGATATTAAATGTTAAATGAGAACAACCAATCTTTGTTACGCACAAGTCATTGCAAAATGTTGACAAAACGGTTAGTACAGTGTGTTGGTAGGATTACGTACATTGGCTGTATCTTTATTTTAGCAACCGTTAGGAAATTGTCGTTAGGGTGTTAAGCGCAACTTCTGATAAAGAAAGAGACGTTCGAAACGTCAGCTGTTTTATGGAAGACTCCCACGGGCAACATAAGTTTCTAGAATCTTTGAAAATTAGTTGTGTAAACTTTTTGAGTGGGGCGGTGGGACGATTAATTGAACAGAGTTGCAAGCAGTGGAAGAAGGGCCATCTGGGTTGCATGAACGGCCAACCGGCTTCCTGTTCCTAAAACGAAAACACACAACGTCACCCGCAATCTGTCACTGACAAGATTATTACATAATTGGCCTACTGCGAATACGACAGAACTGTTTGTAATGGTTTTTCATGGTGCTCAATATAGGCAATCATACACACTCCAATATAAGTTAATTGATTAAGCAAAGGTTCTTGATAATTGTATGTGTAAAAATTATGATACCTCCGAAGGTAGAATGTGGAATCCAAGAGTACAGCCCGTCGTGAACTCCAACGAATTCTGGAATAATCGTGATTCTTTCAGTTATACATCGATCTGAACAGTAGTCAGGCTAACAATAAAGGAATGTCTGATTTACGTCAAAATTATGTCGTCTCAAAGCTCAACATATTCGTATGCAATGTACGTATGCATGATATGTATTGTATCCTGTTTAACTTATAGGCAATTTACAACTACAGTATTTTATATACTTGCATACTTTGTACAACCAAGAGACGAAAAAACCGAAATTTCGGGAAAACCTAAATTCTAGTGTAATGAATATTTATCTTCACGTGTATTCACTTACACGGAAATTATTCGTCCAGATTTAAGGCCCACAAAAATTGTCGTGACACATACCGAATAAGATATATAGGGTTTCGCGGCTTTTTAATGAAGAGATATTGATTAAAAGATATGGAAATAAAACCGGCTGAGCTATGCTCATAAAAAACCTCCAACGTGTTCTTGGTCCACGATGAGGTGCGGGAATTCGGGGAGCCGTAGCTGATATGGAGTAGCCTGATTTATCCGATCTGTCTAGAGATGCATCATTTCATTATAAACCGTCGTTCCACCCGTACATGTGAAAGACACGAGATCTGAAGGAATCCAGCATTCTTCTGTAATGTGCTCACCCTGTTGAATCACGAAACACTCTCGCAACGGAAAAATCAACTGAATCTGTTTTGTGAACATTGAATCTAGTTGAGGTTTCCGGTAAGGCCACATATCAGCTACTGTGCAAACTTCAGGTAAAAGAAATAAGTTTGCCGAAAAATGAGGAGCTAATTCTTGAGCACCAATGTTGGCACTTACACAAACTTCCGTTCCATATTGAAAAGATCCGAAAACGCTAAAATTTTCCGTAGACTAATCCACAACATCAACTCAAAAGATCTTATAAATTTACACCCACAGTCTTACCATTCGGCCTTGTTCGTGGTATTATTTTGCAGCTTCTAAGCTGAACACATAAGTTCAAATTTGCTGTTCCTGCTCCGAAATCCACATTTCTCCTCATCGGCATTTTCTATCAGAGTATCAGCATTCAGCCAGGTGGTCAGATCGCACGCTAAAATGTTGGCTGCAACACATGTTCCTGCTGGCTCCCGGTAGGCACTTTTTCCTTTTTGAAAAATGGAATGATTATGGTATCTTTGTGGAATAATTTCAATTTTCAAGATCGTTCCGATCAGGAGGAATACCTCATCTTTTAGCATTGATCAATCCCGTGTAGACAATACAATATGTAGCCGTTCCACTAGGGTGCTCACCCACTTTGTTAACTTGGCAACTGTTCTTTTGGTGGCTGGGAAATTTTTATCCCAGTAGGAATTGAGCTGACTGAGGAACATATTCCAACTTTATTTCGAAAAGATGAGTGCTGAGAAGTACATCTCTCGTATACCTGATGTCTTGAGACGTACACACCGTATTCCAGGAATCAATGTGGTCTTATATGTAGGATTACTCAGCAAACTTGTCATCCTAAATCAGCTGCCTAACTGGATTGTACCTGATATAAACAGTTACGAGGATGACTATTCATGTATTGTCTTATGTTACTGATATTCGAACCGGCAATTACAGTACAAAAAAGCAAGCGGGGCAATCATTGCGCTTTTGTACCCATTTAACATTTCCTGTCCGAATACCATAAAATTAGAAAATTATGCACTGCAGATAAATCTACTGAAAAGGATGCTTTTTGATCAACTAACTTGAAACTAGTTAAAGTTCAGAAACTATTTGTCCAGTTATCAGGTGTTTGTCGCACATTCGCCCACAACTCAGCTCAGTGACATTCCTAAAAGTAAGTTAACGCCAATCGATTTAAATGCCTGTTTCTTATCCGTTTTGTAAGTTAAAATGCAAGATCCTAATCGGCAGTTAACGCAGAAGTATACAAAGCACTCACCAGTTGCTTCGTCAGCTGTAAATCAGAGAAGCAATGTTTCGTTCGGTGTAATAGTTTAGTATCTGATAATCTACTGATCTTCAATGGCAGAAAACGCTTATATAAGTGATGTGACTGTTACTGTTGATTCCTTTCTTCTATTTTTTATATTGAACAACGCGATTCCCCCTTTTTTGTTATTTTGGTCTGTGCCTATACCACCCTTGTTGTTTTGTGACCTGAACATAATCGTTCTTTGACCTTGTCATCAGACGTGTCGTTTAAGTTCACACGTGGTTTCGCTAGCTTGTAAACACGTGGCTCCGAGTCGGCGTGGACTTTGAGACCCGTTAGGAATTAGCAGTTCCTAAACCGGTGTATAGAAGCCGGCATAGTCCAACGATTTGAGGTTTGTAAGGCTTTATCATTTTGTTAATGTACTTATAGTACAGCATTTGTAGATAAACCTCCATTTGGGAGAATTGGCTTTTGGGGTTTTGCGCGTAACTTGACATGGTTCAACAGATTGTTGGAATCAATCTATAGTAATGATATGGATTCTGTTTTCCTCCATTTCAATTAGTATTGGCAAGTAATTCACACTCGTGAGATGCTCGCTATCTAACCGCTGCTAAATTTAGATCCCATAAGCACAACCAACTTAATGACACATATCTGGCCTCATCTTTCTTAACCGCACAGGTTTTCAAAGCCAACACGATGTCCACAGACCGTACGTTATCAAAGTTGGTTTCGTCACCTTTTTCTAGACCATGTTTTGCACTGTATATACTCGGTGAAATGCGTTTCTCTGACGCCATTTCAAGAATCAGACAAGCTTCGGAATTTAATTGCCGCTATCCTGGTTTGATCAGACGGGATAATGAATATCTCAGAAGGTAATTTTGGTTAATCCGTGAATCAGCTTTGCAACAGCTGCAAAACTCCCTGGTCGCTAGCGGTTTTCGTTGCTCACCTTCTTGACTTCATGCAGACACCACCCAGGGTAAAATCATCTTCATCAGTGCAGTGTTGTGTTTGAAGATGTCACAAAATGTCACAAAATCAATAAGATCAAAGAACAGTTTACAAATGTCCCTGCAGTTTTCGCCAAAAATACCTATGTATCTTTCCAATTTCGGGATCCATCGGTAGTAATCATGGTTAATAAGACAATATTACTTACCGTACACCCATTTAAATTCGTAGTCGTACGTGCACTGCGGTGCGTATCTTATAAGCACAACCCACATTTCCTCTGCTGGATGGGAACAGTTAAATTCGCTTTTTAAAACGCGTGTAGTAATATTCTTGCTGCAGCCAGCTTCGAAGGTACAGCACGCGATAAACAGCTCACCACAATCCTCTTGTTTACCCTAAAGAGAAGTGAAAGAAATTTATTTCACTTTGGAAAACCGGCGCAAAGGCATAAAAGTAAGCTTTTATCTCAAATAGCATAAATTACTGTATCTTCGAAATCCGTCCGAAATAATTACGTGTGCTTATCCAAAACCTAAAAGCTATTTATGTGGCAAATAATACTGTTGGGCCACACCTATCTGATAGGCCACAAGAAAAGCAAAAGCATTCGTGAACATTCGAAGTAATTTAAGTACTGTTGGGCCTATCTGATAGGCCACAAGAAAAGCAAAAGCATTCGTGAACATTCGAAGTAATTTAAGCGACCTCGTAAGTAGTATTGGATTGGC
>NW_008751700.1:870752-878203 GCF_000715545.1 Opisthorchis viverrini | reverse complement strand
TATGTTGCATATCAGCCCATGGGACGGCCTTCTCGTTCCAAGTTCAATTGAAACCTGTGGTGAAAAAAACTTTAGCTTAACATTTAGTTATCCAGATAAATGGGATACTGACACTCTCAAACTGCTTTCAGTTAGATACCAAGCTGAATGAATAGCGTGTGACCATGGTCCGGATTCCCAAATGAAGCGGTGAGAATGGACAATACGTACGTCATATACAACCAAATATGTACAACAATACGTACATCAACTTTCACGCTGGAAGTTTTGAAATCGATTTTTAAGTGCCAAACGTCATCATTTTCCGAAGTAGATATCGTAGTGAAACGATAGAATTAAAAAGCATTATTTCAGGTTGTAACAGATGGCCTATTAAAATCAAAAGTAACAGGTGCTGTAGGGAGTATAAGGTGTTTACCAACCTATCCGGGATTCTTCAGCTGCATCGATTAGCAATTCCGACTTAATTCCGAATCGTGCCATCTTTAACTACAGTGATTTTTGTGATGCTCAGTTTGTAAGTAGAACCAATCCGTTACAGTAAATTCTTGGCTCTTGTTCGCGTTGACAAATGAAAATTCATTTTCATGAACGTTCGGTAAGACAGAAAGTTATCCACGTAAAAAAATGCACAAATGTTTTGATCCTTCAGCGAATATCAGTGATTTTAGGACATTTTTCGTACAAAACGTTTACGTGAAAACTGCTGAAGGATATCGAGACACAATAAGTGGTTCACAAGCTATACTATATCATGCGCTAAGTGCTCAAAGGCCGATAACTTTGCCCACTCCAACAAACCTATATTCGTCGTCAAGCGATAACTTGTAAACACATTTTATTGGAAAATCTTCGACTCTGCATTTCTATTTTGAAATTCGCCAGATCAGTCTACGAAAACTCGCCCAGTCGCTTCGGTAAGCTTTCACAAGCTGATGTGTTCCCGTGGTTCCTTTAATATTCATACAAAACTCAATAACTGTACCCTAACAGTGACGGATTGCAATGTGCACCTGATTCATAGAATCAGCATTAACAAGAATGGCACCAGTGAAGACATTTATATTTAGGCCACCCGGGCAATTCAGTTGTGGTTGGATGTGTTCATTATCTTGCAGCAGAGGTATATGCTTTTCATCGACGTACAACATACACTATTTGCTATCATGGGCGCACATCAGATCAGTATAGATCCTGTAATAAAATGGCATCTATGCATCATCACCTGTTCCATTTAACACGTGCTTTCTTGTTTCGTTCTGTCTAGGCTGTACTGCCATACATTCTTTGCTGTTCGGTCTCTGTTTCAAGTGCTCTTGTCTATTCCACACCCGAATGGTAGAACTTTTGACTGCATCCATCTGGCGTATTATTGATGTTGGAACTCTAGCGCGACTGCGTCCCCCGTTCCTGAATTTATCAGATACGCTCTTATGGTGACGATTATTGTAGGTGATATTGAAGTGTTCTACAAAATAAACTCTGAGTTATTTTTCACTCACTTTTATTAATTTCTCGTTCACATTTATTGTAGTGTTGGTATCCGAGCTACTGCAGGTCTCCTTCTTCGGATGCCAAACAGGATCCTTTGTACTGGACTCTAAGGACACGGTCGCGGAACCACACACAATCTTTGCAGTTATTGAAGGAAAGACGGAATTAGAGAACAGCATTTGCGGATTGAATTTGGAAAGTACACACAGGGGACCGAATACAATGGGAACCGAAATACTATTCAAAGTTGTCGTGCAGATGAATACATCAAAGAGATTAATCAATACACACGGTGTATACTGACGTTTGAAAACCCTGTTAACAAGGCTTTCAGTAAAGACATTTCCAGCTCAAGTGATGGCCAGATATTGGTATGCTATATTAGTATACAATTATTTTAGCCTGAAACCAAATTTACTGTGGAGTCAGAAACGAATAAACGGTCAAGTCTCCAAATTTTAATATTCAAAAGCAGATCGATGGGACCACCGAAAATAAATCTGAATGAGCCGGCACATTCCCTATGATAGCTTTGTTCCACTGCAACAGAAGAGCAACCGAATCAGATGTCTGACTAAGTGATCACTGAACGTATGCCTAAACCTTAGCTCTCGACAGGGGGGAATAAGGTCATTAGGAAGCATATCCTTGCAAGAGGGATACCCCAGATAAATTGTACTCAAAGCTATACTATTTATAAAGCATAGAACTAAACAGTGTCCAGTGGGAGAGAAATGTCCGCACCAAACTCTAAAGAAAGGATGACTTGGTTGTTGAGCTGGTTACCAGATCCCTTGGACACTCAATCGATAGGACACATTGTCGATAGTCTGTGCTTGGATTTCAGTCCCAAGCCCACCATCTGTTTAGCCTTGAAGGACAGATTGCCGACTTCCGACACCACTCTCTCT
Source organism: Opisthorchis viverrini (assembly GCF_000715545.1). NCBI lineage: Eukaryota > Metazoa > Platyhelminthes > Trematoda > Opisthorchiida > Opisthorchiidae > Opisthorchis > Opisthorchis viverrini. The sequence goes on along the minus strand of NW_008751700.1, from coordinate 875,798 downwards.
ATGTTCTCATTTGTATGCTCATATTTTATTCGTTTGTTTTCGCGGACCAATTGCAGATCACAGAAGGCAAGCGTTTTTCATTACCTTTGCTCTTTTTAGGTCTTTCGTGAGTACCTCCAATATCCACCTATTAGTAAATGATTTTATCCAGTGTCATCTTTCCATGCATCTTGGTGTTATATCTTGCAACGCCAAACGTAAACTACGATATTGTTTACATAAGCATAGCAAAGTACCTTTTCAATTGAGCACCAAAAACCGTCACATTCCTATGTTACTGCAACGACATAAAAATCAATGCCGTGTAATTTAACCTCTCACGATGAGTTGCTTGCGCAAATGTTACGTCAAAAAACCCCCCCTCGTCGAAGATGACATTGAATTAGTAGAGTTTGCACATGATTAAGTGGGCGGCATCATGAGGCATCAATTCACTAATAATATTAACCTTACTTCATACGTTTCAAGAAATAAGTTAAATGTGCAAATCTGAGCACATGAAGAAATCAATGAACACTCACTAGTGATAACAGAGGGGAAGGTCTAAGAATAATTCCCTCGCCGGAATTTACAGCTTGTATTTAAATGAAAATGTGTTGAACTTTTTCCACCTGCGAGCGGAATCCTGATCCAACATCCATGTTATTAACATACACATACTACCGCAATTATGATACGTACGATATTCATGCAAAACCGACTACCTTGCCGACTCTTCCTGAGGATCAACCAAATAAAAGTGGACCTGGTTTTCAAAAGAAAACTAACCTGGCCTGACGAGGTGTCCTGAAATGTCAAGAAAAGTAAACTGAATAGTTTATTGTGAAAGTCAAGGCTATAATTATTTACTTTCAATTGTTAATGAAGCATGCAATTGCTTTAATTGCAAGTCCAGTTCGCACAGTTAAACCATCCTGTTGTAAGTCAGCAGGGTTTTCTGTTCCCACATGTGCTGGAGAGATCGTCCAAGTAGCCATAAGAATTTATAACTCTCTGAACATTTACAACGGAAACAATTCATACCTAAACATGAATTTGTACCATGGATTATACGATTTTGTGGTCGGAAATAATTGTATCTTACCCTTACAATCATTACGCCAGAACAGCTAGATTCTGAACAATTTATGGAAATTTAACTGCAGGTTCATTTAGTTCTATAAGTGGGCAGCATGAGCCCTCACCAGCTATGACTGGTTGGCTGATCCACACTGCTTGTATTCTTAGATAAACTAAATAAGTTCATCATCACAGCCCATCCATCATTTGAGAGTAACCGTTTATTAGGTTCATTCGCCCTGTAGGAGCTGGTAAAATACCAAAAATTGCGATAAACATTCGTGGTTTGAATCAACTAATCACAAACCATCACTCTGCCGTGATTGGACTCCTTTTACATTTTCATTGTGTTCTATATTTTCCCGCGCATCTCTAGTCAAAAAACCAACCGAGTAATAATTCACTATTCTGACTACAGAGAGCTCACTATTCTAGTGTTTTCAGTTTGTCTTTCTCTTGGTATAAGCAGAGTAGTTACACGCAATTCCCTAAAGAGCTCCTACTATTCTTGTGAAAGACAGAATCACTTCCTATTATAGATACTAAATCTATGAAAAAGACCACACGATGTATTTGGAAATAAGAAGCCTGTGTGCCATTCACAGTATGATAACCTGAATGTGCAAACAATACTGTGCGGTTCAGTTGCAATGAATCTGGTGAACTTTAGTTGCAAGCAGATTACCAAAACTAGTCCCGAATATATAGATGTGATACAAAAATTGCTCTTAAGATAATACGGTTTTTTGCTGCATTTCATTCACTGATTGAAGAATGATTTGTATCGCAGTGGGTTTTTAGTTTATGGAGCTAATGAAAACAACAGGGAATTTTACGCCGTTTAAATAGTGTACATCTCTTTGTCAACTTACATAAGATGGGGTTGTCAAAATCGTAGGATCAGTCTGAAAGTACAGGAAAAGACGGTTTTAACTGATCTTTACCAGTTTATATTGAGCGAATCTGGCATTTCTCATGAAATATCGCGTAACGCTTCCTAATAAGCTCAACAGAATCCGAAATACTGGCGGAGGAATCTTTCCACCAAATACAGACTAAAAGTTAACAGGTCAGAAAAGAAAACTCTACAAGTTCGATAATTCTTCATCTGGCTGTTCCTCACTTGAGGATCTATTGAAGCACCAGAAATCCTGAAGTGAAAGTAACACCTATATACAATCTATATACATGTTTGGTCAATACCCCCAGTCAAATGGTTTAAATTTCAGTGAAGAACTAGAGGGCTGTTGCTCAAAATGCCCGTACTTTGAACCGTACTGTTGCTAAGTCTCTAAAAACTGACTATGTAGCCGCATGATGCTCTTTGGCTTTTCATCCTCTAATAACATTCTTCGGAAGGATAAAACCAAGTATAATGTCTAAGGACTTGTTGTCCAGCTTACTTCATTCGGTGGTATTATAAAAGCGGAAGTTTCTCGTTCGGTTTTTTGTCTTTGTTTCTTTTTCACTTCACCATCAAAAATTGTTTAATCTTCGCCAATCCAATGGCTAGCTCCTGACCCAAAAATATGTATCTGGCTCACTCATCTACGAAGGCTTTTGCCTGAGTTGGATGGGTGTAAATGTTGCGTTTTGTTCTCCTAGCAACCGTTTTGAACCCAGAGTTACTTGATTGGTACATGGAAGCCAGATGTTTGCTGGGACTGAATCCTGGAAGTAATCAGTTGGGAATAACTTGAATTGGATTGGGTCAAGGATTTTGGGGTTTCATCACTTTAAAACATCGGAATCTATAAAACAACCCCGATGATGTACCTGAGGATGTTCTTATTTAGTAAACTGTGTTTTGAACAATATCCCGATTGAGCTTCATTTACTTTCTCTACTCTGTGACATTTTCGTTTAACTGTAGCTATGATGTGTGAAATATATTCGTCAGTAGATGAGACCAGCTTGTAAATTGTAAAAGTGAGTCGCATAACCGTCATTAATCAAAGTGCGCTTCTGCTTGGGGCTCAAAACACCAATCCAGGTGAAAACGCAGACGAGTTTTTCAATGTATACACAGAAACCTCATCTTTCTCTGCCTACATTCAAAATCCATCGTTTGCGTTCACAAGAAGGATATAACCTCGGCCATTAAGAACCCTGTTTACATTCTGGAAAGTTTATCTCCAGATATTTGGTAGCCTCTAACATATTTGGAAACCGTTTTATTTCGTTGAGAAAACTCGCTTTGCGTTTTGGTCCAAGGCTACTTTTCATTAGATTTGCTCAACATTCTGTGAAATAAAATGGCGCGAGAATTGCATTCTTTTGTGAATGAGAAAAACTTTGGGGCTTATCACACTTACTCTGCCGAAAGAACCCTCAAAGTGCACTTTACTCCCATTTTCTGGTACGATTCTTAATGCAACTGTAATTCTGTCGCTTTCGGTCGCACACCTTTCTAGAAACAAACGAATGGAATAGACGTTTATCGAACGAAAGCATGGTTGTACAGTGCACACACGTTAGGTCCTAAGCATGCCGGCGTCACATCAAATTCAAGGATAACTATTCTCAGTAACTACCTGCAACTTTTATAAATAAAGTTACACTATTCTGAACAAAAACTGCATCCTTGCAATAAGGTGAATTTCAGTTTGTTTCTGAACAATGTGCCGAATCTGCTCACATATTTCATATCACCGGTTGTGCTCCAGGCCTGATAGCTGTTTGTTATAGTACTTTGCCCATGGTAAACCTCGGACTTTCCTAAAATATTTATATATATCCTTTTGGCGTACAGAATGTAAGCAGTCTAACGACCACATGTTAGATCCACAGATTCTGTTTAACGAGAACAGCAGAATCCCACAGCCTTCTTGAGACCAATTGTTCACGACAATGGTTCCGATTCTGTTTCACGTCTGTCAAACAACCCACAGATTCTGAGTGTTTCTGAGTGTGACTAGTAATGGTCCCGATAAAACGTTCTTGTGGTTCGCAGCGAAACTAAAAAGATCCTTATTCATCTGGAGAAACGGATTCGAATGCTATCTTGATTTTAATTGTGCCCCAAATGTAATTGAGTGCATTTGTTTCTGAATTCCTTCTGTCGTGAGCACAGACTTTTCTGGGGATAAAATCCGCATAGGATAGATGATTTTTCTTCAATCAGCTGAAACAAATGCTGTTTGACTCTATAAACGGTGATCACAAAAGTGCCCTAAACATCAACAGAGAAATATTCTAACATTGGTGTATCACACAAGAGCAAAAGTAAATACTCACATCTATGAATACATACCGTAACCACAAAAAGCAAACAATAAAATGATAGTCCACCTCTTCGCCCACATCTACAAAAGTTCTGTTGTCAAATGATTTGTCATGAAATTTTTAGCCCTTTTATACTGTGAAAATTTAACGTGTTCAGATGATGCCAGTCTGGAACACATAGGTTTATCTAACCAAGTAAACCAAGTAATCCGATAGGCTGAAAACAGATTATTGATTCAATACTAAGATGCAGATTAGAGTTTTGCTTCCTTGTTCAATGGTCTGTAACCGGTCAGTTGGCATTTCCGAATAAATAACTCCGCAGTGAAGGCCTTCCTTTCACCAGTATGACTTCGAGTCTCTACTCCTATCCTGGGCCGTGACAAAAAGAGTCGGGTGGACGGATTCGCCACCTGAGTTATAGTACGGGTAAACTGAGTGCAAACGGATAGCACCAACAGGTGGCAGCTTGTCAGGTTGTTCGCCACTGACAAATAATCTGAAAACTGCTGTCGGACTTCATGTAGTAAGCTGACTAAAATGTGCAATTGTGCTTGTTCTTTTCACATTGTTCCCAGAAAGCCAGCGGACTTGTTCAGCAAAGCGCAGCTTGGGGTACCAAAACTATCTACATTCTTTCAGAGGGGTTTGGTAAACAATCGGTTCGGACTTCATAAGCTGACTAAAATGTGCAATTGTGCTTGTTCTTTTCACATTGTTCCCAGAAAGCCAGCGGACTTGTTCAGCAAAGCGCAGCGCAGC
>NW_008751700.1:867843-870099 GCF_000715545.1 Opisthorchis viverrini | reverse complement strand
CCGCTTAATTAAACCCACTGGGTATCCGCTATCTTGAAGTCGCTTTTTTACCTCAAGTTGTGCTGCTCTTCGGTCGACCTCCTCTGTACACAGTGCTCTCACTCTCCTAAACATCGCTGAGGCTATGCTAGCATATATTGCTTTTGGATGTGCGGAGGAGTAGTCTAAGAACGGACCACTATCTGTTAATTTCCGGTATACAGTAGTTTTTAATCTTCCACCACTCTTGTGTGTCATGCAGTCAAGGAAAGCTAGTGTACCCGATGTGGACTCTAGCTCCGTGCTAAACTTAATGTGAGGGTCCAATGTGTTCAGATGTTGAAAGAATTCGTTCACCTTATCCAGCTTTATTACAACGAACGTGTTATCTACGTAAAACCAGAACACCCTTGGTGGACACTCAAATCCGCTCAAAGCTTTCTGTTCGAAGTCTTCCATGTACATGTTGGCCAAAATCGGGGATATTGGTGATCCCATCGCTAAACCTTGTTCTTAAGAGTATATACTTCAGTCAAAAACAAATTGACTGAGGTTTAGGCATACTTTTATGCCTTCAACTATCTCGTCTACGGAGAGTTGCGTTCGTTCTTGCAGCGTTGTGTCTGCCAGTAAAAGTATTCTCGCTACTTCCACAGTGTCCGCTTTAGGGACGTTGATGTACATCGAATTGACGTCAAAACTAGCCAGGACTTCGTCTGAAACCTAGCTACTTTTTTTGGCAAATTCATACGAATCTTGGATGTGTGTGGGTGACTTGCCGGCAAGTGGTTTAAGGATACCTGCTAGATATCTGGCCAGTTCATGTGGTGGTGAACCTATCCCATCCACTATTGGTCTTATGGGGACACCTTCCTTGTGAATTTTCGGTAACCCTAAAGTCGTGGTTGCATTGCACATTTTGCGTACAATCGATACCACTTACCTTGCCCCAGATGGTTATCACAGACCTTAGATACCTCCCAACTTCGGCTTTACTCTTATTCATTATTGACATAATCGTTCCGTTACTAATTTGTCGGTAAGGACCATCAGCTATGTGTTGTCTAACTTTATGAAGATAGTCACTCTTTTTCATGACGACCGTGGCCTTACCTCTATCTGCCTTTGTAATTACTATGCTGTCTACCTTTTTTAACGTGTTTAAGGCTCTTCGCTCAGTTGGTGCAATGTTTGGAACCCCTGGTTGCTGGGACTTCAAGACTGTGACCAGCTGTACACGTAATTTTTCCGCTCTGAAACGATGACTTCCCAATCGGTCTCAAACATTTTCCAATTGATTGGCTACATTCTTCTTCAATCATCGCACTCTCACACGCTGATCCATTGCCAGACATGTTTGCAAAACATTTTCAGACTTTGTACCCAAGCTTGAATCGACTGTGCACTTTTACAGCGATCATTTACGAAAGCCTGTTGGTCTGTATTGGATCACAAAAACTAGATTTCACTGAATTGCACCCAATGAAATGGGAATTGCACTGACCTACGTTTCGAAAAAACGGAAGATGAAACATCTAAAGAGCGGAATTCATCTTACTTGGTAGCTACCGCGATATCTCACAAATGACCCTGATGTATTGTACTGACCATCTATCAAGTCCTTAATATGAATGATTCGAAGTAGCATCTAAGCTTGGCTCTTATTTCAAACGTGACAATCAAAAACATTTCTTGTACACAGAACGAACTCAAGATTACTTCTCTATTGCTGTAGGCGAAAGGAGCAATGTTCCCCAAGATTACTTATTGCTGTAGGCGAAAGGAGCAATGTTCCCTCAACTTTATGACTTACAATAGGACCATCAACAATCGAACAGTCGCTCACTCAGTCGTGTTCTGAGAGATCAGGTCAACTTAACTATACGGCCCCGTGTATCGCACTAATATCTGATGCCTCACACGTTAAAGAACCACCATTCTGTAGTTTTGTTGGGGCATATAACGAAAAACAGGATATAGGTTTTGAGGAATGCACTCCGGGACTTCCACCTCCTTATTTTTATAGTGTCTAATTAGTCCATTAACGGATTACGAATGGACTCAGAACAATACTCAATCGAGCAAACAAGATCCTTCCAGTACAAATGTTGAGCGAATCACCAGTTTTTGTAGTAAATTCGCCCAGTTAGTTTCTGTAAAGGCGCGATTCTTGAAAATTTGCTTTTAACAAAGCGTTGTGTTTTTTTTATGTCCACTGTTTTTACATCGGTAGAATCACAATTTATTTTCTGTGTGCCAGGTTGGTGCTCAATCTTT
>NW_008751700.1:852480-867184 GCF_000715545.1 Opisthorchis viverrini | reverse complement strand
CCACTACAATTGAGTTCAGCTTGTAACCAAACCAAATTTGGTCAGCAACTTTAGCGAAGTTGCTCATACCCGCTCATCAGGCACAGGAAGTGGGTACTGATGCTGCCGCTTGTTTAGTAGTGAGCACAAATGCGGACTGACTCACTTGGTTTCCTCAACACGAGTGGAGCTGCCCACGAGGAGTTCGATAGGACGAATAGGACGCCTTTGTCTTTGGGACGCTGAAGTTAAGTGTTGATCTGTGGCAACGAGGAGCATGGGACCGGTTTCTTGGGGCGAAATACTGGAGCAGCTTCAGGTCAAAATCGGTGGGTTGCTTGTGTGTTGGAAAAATGACAATGACCAGTCTGGAAAACCTCAGCGTAACGCTGGATAACACCATCAGGCTGATCTGGAGCCGCAACAGGAGAACGAACCGCTTTGCAAACGGAACTGATCGAGGCATCTGCCAACTCCAGACGATCGAATCAGTCAAGTCCAAGAGAAGGTACGCAATACGACTCAGTGAATATCATCCCCTGAATGCGATGCAGTATTGGTGTACAACGAAAAGCTGAAGCTCACCACCACAAGCACTGATTGCAGTTCTGGAGGACGGTTGACCTGGAGGTCTGCCAAGCGTGTGCCAAAGTTTCTCCGGTGTAATGTCCTAAGTAATGTCCTGAGCAGTGTCCGACAGTAGGCTGATCGAAAGTCTATTGACGAGGACAATGAGGAATTACTGGTCAACTGGGGCTCTGGAGTGAAGTGTAACAAGTAGCCTCAGGTCAGAAATAACCGATTGGGAATTCGGGAGGCGCGGTTGGTGTTTGGAGGTGCCGTGGGATGTACTGGATGAGGCTACCCAAAACTGCTCATTCTGTGACCCACGGTCCTGTATTGATGATAGCAATGCTGCTTGTGGGGACACAGTCGGCAGAAGTACCAAGCCCAGCAATACCAGCATGGGGATGAGAGCTTCCTCCTTTGGACTTGTTGCTGAATGGTTTAGTTAGTGCAAAAAGGACGGGCCAGAAATGGAAGAACCTGAGGGTTTCTATGCCTGGAGATCCGCTTGAAATTCAGAACCACATTGACTCCAAGAATGGACCAAACTGGTGTCATGCTGTGAGTTGGTCAACCGTTGGTCCTCGTTCGCAATGACGTTGAGCATCAACTGAGGATTTTGCTCAAGACGGTGGAATAGATGCTTCCAGATGTTTACAGACTTGAGAGAGTGGAAGTTGCACATTGAAATATGGAATATGAATTGGTCATTTATGAGCGACTTCAATGTAGAACGTCAGTGTGCCTGAATAGGTGGTCTGACTCGTTCATAACCGAATTCAAACACCGATAGCGCATAATGAACAGAGAATACCGTTCCCCAAATATCTGAATTAGGGTTTGAACTGTGTCAGCAAAAGAACTGTCGCGTGGGTTCTGTGGGAGAATTAGGAGGCACTGCTTGTCTAGTTCGGTCGAGCCAAGTGGGCGAAACAGTAAGATTGACTCGAGTTACCTCCTTGTAACGGCGGAGCCATGTATCAAACGTGTTGCTACAGTCCGTTATGCTAATCGCAACCCCGTCAACCTGCTGCTGACCTGGTGCCGGAGAGGACACAGCACCAGAGTGAAACCCTCAGCTGCCTAAGCATTAGGATGAACTCAATTTGTTCCTTGAGAAGCGCTTCGGATTTTGCGGGATTTGTCACGAGTAAACCGAAACGAAGCTCGTCACCAAAATCTCATAAACCGGAATGTTATGATCAACGACTATACGCGACGTGTGAACGCGCACACAACTCTCCAGGTTTGACCGAGCCCAAACACTCAGCGCAAACAGTGGTCAGCAAAGAGTGGTGCTGAATTATTGGTTTCGCAGTTTCAACGCCGGATTTTGACACGACACAGACATCAGGGGCAGAGTTGACTTAGTGATCTTTTCCGGTTTGAACGAATCCAACTGAAGTAGGGACGTCGTGTACACGTGAATACATTTTTGACGCTATACTAATGCAATGGTTTTACTAAACGGAACAAAAAACCTGGAAAGTGATGAGATATTCTAGGTATTGTCCAATATGGCAAAATGTTCGGAGCACGCCGGCACAGAATAGCACTATCTGTGAGTTATTTTTATGAATGTTGAGCTAAAAGGACAGTGTTATTATGCATATTGTGTGAGAAATAAAGAGAAGACACGAGTTAGATGGTTAGTTAGATGGGTCAACGTTTTACACTAAGAAACCACAGAGAAATGGCCGTCCGTTCTCTGTAAATGCCACTACTTCTCTTCATCCTTTCGTCATTTGTCCAATCAAAACTAATAGGCACCCTACTGATATCTAGTCTGACAACGCACGTGCTCCGTGCACACTATCTTCCGTCTTAAAGAACTAATGTGTTGCTGCCTTTGTTCTCCTATCAGATCATCAAGATATCTTACTACTGAAGAGCATTGTGCGTAGGCAAACATTCGCAGGAAATGTCAATAAACTTTGCATGACTTGTCGCACATCTTATTGGCCTACGTCTTGCAAGAAGACCCCGATGGAATTTTTGAACCAATTTTAATCGCCTGTTTTCTGTCCCACTCACTGCTTAAGGGTGGGTAGAATTGGGCATTTTGATCAATCTAAGGTGGAGATCACTACGGGTTTAGTAAGGCTACTCAACTTGGAAAACCCGAACCCTCACACAATTTGGATGTTTCCATACGACCATTGATTCTTCTGCTCAGTTTAAATCTTGAACCTAAGTTGCTAAGTAGATGGGTTCTGTTCGACGTGCGGAGAGGACGTAATAACATACTGCGAAACTCACTTTCGGGTGCTGATTTCTTAACACTCAAAAATCCAAAGCCACACCTCGCAAATTGGGTAATTTCACTCAGTGGTGGGAAATATTTATGGTTATAGTCCGACATCAAGGAGGAAAATATTACTGAAGTATTTAGCTTTTGCGAACGCATCACATTTTAGACAAGATTTCAGCTTAGTATGCCGCAGAAGTTTGGTAAGACAGAACGCTGCATTATAGCACAATTCTTCACTAAAAATTTCTATCCATGGAGTTACAATCAGCGTCGGATTTGGCGATATCAACAGCGATTATTGAAAAAAAGGTAGATTTTTTAGTATTACCTTCTTAGTAACTAGAAGATTATGATTGTCCAGTTGTGTAGATGTGATCCGAATGAGGGTCGTTTTCCTAGAAGGGCAACAAAATCACCTGGAACACAAAGTTGCGAAACTACTTGTACCTGATAACATAATTTTGATGGTAGTGAGCATCCGAATCAGAAACTACCATTATCTTAGACAAGCAGCTTTCACCTAGATTTTGCCAAGTTTTTGTGGTCGGCTAATATTGGACTCACTTTGTGCAAAGCAATCATAACTGCGATCGGTTTTTCTTAAAGCTGACAATCACGACTGCGCTAGAATAGCAGTTCGAATGAATTGCAAAACCTCCCTGAAGGATGCTTTCTGAAATGCTTTCCGATCGAACTGATTCAGCATTCTTTCTTGCCTGTGATTCACATCTTCAGAAATGGTTGGGGAAAGCACCGTCTCTTCGGAGGTGAATATTACCGGATCATATCAGGCTAGTACTAGTTTGCATTGCTTACAGCAGAAAACTGAAAATGGCAAATTATTGAGAAAATCCTCGGCTTAATCTGTCACTGCTTTACTAACCATAGGACTTCATATTTAATTCGAGTCAGCTCCAATAAAAGTTCAGTACACCCCCGAGGAAGTGTAGCTATTTACAGTCGTTTATGTTTTTTAAGTAACTGTATAAATGGTCCAAACCAAGGCAGCCGAAGCAGTCATTCGTTTGGACCACAAAAGTGATGCGTGTTAAGTAGGAGCCTGAATATAAAGATTGAAATCATTTATCTGATTACATAGCATCCACTTTATGATTCTTAATCCGAATAAGATTCGTCTTGGGTTTTTCTTGTTCAAACCGAATCCATTCGGCGATTACGCACTGCATATTTTTGAAATGTCATTAAAGGTGACGGTATCCCATGTCTTAGTTACTGAACCGAAAGTTCTTTCTGTTTTTGTGAGGTCCCAACTGTGTTACATCATCCACGCATGTAGTGATTTTGAGGCGGAGTTAGTTAACAATTGAGTGGCATCAGACGGAATAAACTGCCTTTCACTCATGGATAAGCGCTAGCAAAAGCCTAAATAACTCCAGTAATTCAACCGGGATAACTGACGATAACTCTGTTAGTTCTAAAGTTGTGTGGTAATGCAATACCAGGTCACTGCAAGCGGCAGCCTGCTAAAGTTACCAAGCAAACACGCATTTTGTTTGGATTCGAACAGGCTAAACCAAAATATGAGAAAAGACCAGCGAACTTTGGGGTGATTGAGGTCTGTAACAACTTTTCTGAACAACGTCGCAGCATTTTACCACATTTCATTTACGCTCATTCCATCTACGATCGGAATAACATATCTAAGGCAACGACCAAAACAGTGAAAATGTTTCCGTCATTCATCAAATCAGCACCTGAATTATTATCCCTCCACTTTCTAGGGATTTGACTGTATATTATGAATTATGATTTAGGCAGTGTCTTGCGAATCGCGAAATCTTTCATCGTGTACCAAAAATTATTGATGCGATTTCCACAAAATATTTCACGTGGCATGGCTGTACATACCATGCAGGCTGCCCTTTAGGCCAGAGAATTTATTTCAATGTAACTATTTAAACTTGATTCTGGTAGCTATATGTAATAGCGATGTTTAGGGGGCTTCTATCTGTAATTCCTTATGCGCTGGGTTTTTGATGACCAGTGAATGGTAAGTATCAGGAAGGTCAGATTCCTGAAAATGTAATAGCTTAGGGGGCTTCTATCTGTAATTCCTTATGCGCTGGGTTTTTGATGACCAGTGAATGGTAAGTATCAGGAAGGTCAGATTAGATTCAGTAACCTCAGAACGCCCGGAACCTACTGCTCCACCAAAATTTCAACAGATAAGCCGGCAAGCATCCAGGCCAGTCAATCATTTAATCAATTCAGCAAATGTCGATGAGTCCTCATGCACGCCACAGAAGCACGACCGAATGTGATCAGCGTTCAGGCATTTCCTAGAGGCACGATCGATGCTGACGGGTGTTCTCTAACGCCCATCAGACAGTCTAGATCAATGTCAGAAATTCCTCTTTAAATAACGTGGGGCCGTTGTAACTTTCGCTCTTGCAGTCGCACGCTCTCACGCTCTCGCACTCGCCTGTTCGGAATATGGCTGTTGTGTTCTCTTCTGTGAGTCTTTCTTCTCCGGCATTAGGCACTGGAGCGAGTCAGCAGCATATACCTCAGATTGGCGAATCAGTAGATATAGCAGTAAAGGATAGTTGTTTATCAAGTCATCGAACAGTTGTTTCGCAGATTCATGTGGATGGAAACGTGTACACCGACAACTTTGCAAAGACTGAGAACCTCAGTGTGACAAAGGACTTCATTTCAACTTCTGTTTGAAATGTTTAGCCAGTACTTGGGAATAAACAAAATGTTCCTCCTGATTAGCCATCTTCGATGAAGTAGCAACAAACAGTCGAACGGCTGGTTGCCCTGTGCAAACTAACTAAACAAGCCAAAGTATCACTTGGTTTCTCTCAATGCGCCCACTCAGTCAAGCGAATTCCGAAGACATGTGGGTCTTCCAATATCACCCGCATGTTTACCGTGACACCAAGTTAAAGTCCAAAGACCAGCATCAGGTTATTCACAGTATCATGTAGATAAATCGGTCTACGGATCCACCGGCCAAACATCTTTTTTACATCCAACTTTAAAGAGGTAAAATATATTTGAGTGTGCAGTTTTAATAAACACACAAAATGACCTAACTAATCCTCTTCCTCTGACTCCTGCACTCGCAATTTGTTCTACTACGCTCGACTGACTTTTGATCTGAGCCTTCACAGCTAGGCACACTGAAGGTGTATATCGTATTCACCCCATATAATTCCATGGGTGATTGGAATCTAGTCCAAGGCGTAATACAAGCATTCATTAAATCCTGGTAAAAACAAGAAAGCTATTGTGGGCTTGTTTAGGGGTTATCTGAAAAGGATATCCATTAGAAGATATCGAAATAAAACCTGCTACACTAGTTTCATGCAAAAAACCTCCGTTATTTTTGACTAACGGTAAGGTAAATGCAGTATAGGCGGAATCCAAAGGGCTGCCGCTTTTATCCAGTAGCCTGATTTATCCGATCTGTCTAGAGTTACATCATTTCCTTATAAACTGTGTACATGTGAAAGACACGAGATCTGAAGGAATCCAGTATTTTGGTGTAATGCGCTCACCCTGGTCAATCACACAGCACTTCTAAAACCGAAAAATCAAGTGCATCTGTTTTATAAAAATTGAATCTAGTTGGGGTTCCCAGTACGGTTATTTATCATCCACCGTACAGACTGCAGATTTCAGGTAAACAAGATAGGTTTGCAAAAATGAGGAATTACATTTAATCCTTCAATACCAGGAGAGCCTAGCTGTTTATCAGTAGGATCTTTTATGCACGCCACGATTTATCCGGATAATCCCATCAAAAGCAGGCTTCCTGTTTCTCAGGACCGGTTCCATCTTCTTCGCCATTAAATCTAAAGATGGAAATGCCAAGCGGAAACAGTTCTCTGCGTGATTTAGCACACAGAGCAACCGAAGTGGTACAAAGTGGGACACTGACGTGGATCGCTCTCTTGTGTTCAGAGCAGTAGCTTGATTCACCAATATGACAAGCCTGAATCTTCTGCCGTCTTATGCCAAAACGACATGACGCCAAAAATGAAAGCGTGCCAAAAATTGAGGTGAACATTAAAGGACCAAGGCAGATGGTGCAACTAGATTGCGTTGCTTGTGCCAAGTTTGCGTTTCAACGATGGATCATGGATTTTGCAGGCTCCTGGCGAAATATTAAAATCAATGGACTGACCAGTGACAACACAATCTGGTAAAACCAGTCATCTACCAAGGCATTTCGACGTCCAACAGGTGTTCGCTCAGCCAGAAGTAGCTGAACACTAATGGTCAAGTTCAACTAGGCAGGTGTAACTGCTCATGCAATTGATATTTTAGCGTATTTCATGGATTTCATCCCTAATGTACATTCCTATTCTACACTCATGATCAGTCGAGACATTTTACAGATGAACAGTATATGCTTGTGCCAAGACCGATTCTGGAGTAGCATGGATATCGCTGGCGCATGGTAGTTACTCCACAAGTTTAAGTTGAAACCCGTCAGGCTGATTCAAATTCCAACCAAGACGCGTAACGTGTAGGTTTTGGAAGCCACATACTAGTTTGAGATCGTCATTTATCGCAATAAAACTTAAATATTCACGTCTAATTGCTTCATCAGGAGCCTTGAAATAATGACAGCCTATCGCGCGATCTAAACATCTTTTCTAGGCTGAAAGGAAGTGGTAGAGATTTCACTTTTAACAGCCATCGAGGAGGCTTAAAAGAAAGCTTTGTCTCAAACAACATAATTCATTGTAGCTGCAACATTTGCCCGAAGCTATTAAATACTCACACCAGCCATAAGTTTTCTGAAGCCTCTTAATTTGGTAAATAATATTGAGGGTCCATGGCTGCCTGATGAGTGACAAGGAGGGCTTAATCATCTGTGGACAGTCCAGGCAGTTTTTGGTGATGTTGTAAGTAGTGTTGGGTAAAAAATTAATTAAATATGTTGAATACAGCTCACTGAGACGGCCATCACAGCACGAACAGTTGAAGAGGGATGTGAGGGCTGCGCTTCTGTTATCCAGGTAATGGGGCCATTAAAAAAACAGAAATTCATTCACTTAGAAGCCATACTAGGTAGAGGGCCTGTGACTGTGAGTTGATTGTTCGAAGAAAGCAATGTGAACAACATCACGTACGACAAAGAGTCCAACTTACTATAAAAAGCCGGAATATATCTATTTCAGTGGATGTTTTGAAATTAAAGTTTATGCTGAGGTCAAGAATTGAGACGATCCAAGCACATGTTATATTTTTCCTTAGAAGACCTTTGTAGTAAAACAACAACTTTAAAAAACCTTACTTCAGGTTTAAGCAGGCACGAAAATATAAAAACAAAACGGATGATGCAGAAATATGTAACACGCTTCAGCATGCCTCCACTTTTAACATAACTAAGAGCTGACTGGGAAAAAGGGTAAGAATCAGGTACAAATCGTTTTGAAATAGACTAGAACCTAAATTTCTTATGCCTAAACATGCTGCTTCAGTTGGTCAGCCAATTGCTTTTTTCGGAATTCCATGATGGTCCCTGCTACATTTGGTCGACGTGGGACTTCGCACACGGTCCCAACTCGATTTAAACGCACGTACAAAGTGGCACAAAAAACAAAGCCGTAAGCGTAAGTCTGAGCGTCGACTCAAATAAGCGTCTCGCTCGTTCTGGAACGCCCATATATATTTGGATCAAGGGCCTGTTTCTTACTGCTTCTCGTTTCGCTTTTAAGAACGCTTAAATGCTCAAACCTCGCCTGACCGTCTGCAAGCTCCCGGACTGTGAACAGAAGTAAACTTATCAAAACCATATATTTAAATCCATCTCGGATAGTGCACCATCTAACGTTGCCCTTACTGAAATGTAGTTCTCGTGCCCATGTGAAGCAAATGGCGCTCCGCTTGTGATTTCAGCTCTTCGGCACAGACAACAAAATAGAAAGACAACTGTTCCAAGTTTATATAACACAATGTGCAAAAATTCGGTTTTCTTTATTGTTCCGACAGCAGTTCGGACATAGTTGGACTAAACTCACTGTTGACAGCCTTGTACTTCCAGATGAGATAACAAAGTTGTCAAGCTCGTTGATACGGTTCTTCATTCATGATATTTCCGCTGCAAGATAACAATGAATACATTGATTCAATCACAAATAGAAATCAAGATGACTTTCAGCCTTAGAGCAAGAAGAAAGTGGATCACGTTGATGGGGGTGATGGGTTGATGCGGTTTGTGATGCGGCGCTGCTTGACTTATTCGCACCAAATCAGGATAGACAAACATAATGCAGTTTTCATTTCGTAATATTTTGCATCCCGCGGAGAGTTCTCATCAAACGGATAACGTGATATTCACCGTGCACAAAGATCAAAACAAAGTAGTCAGGGTAACACGAAAAACGACAATTTTTTTACCTTGGTGAATATCGACAGACCGAGAAATATGCTTGTCCAACAGGGTTGCCTTTACCATCCTTCATAGTCTCACAAAAATTCTGATAGCACTCCAAGTGCTTTGTTTTTTTCCCAAACGACCTATAAGAGAAAGTGGTTGTCGGAGTTTCAGCAAAGATGGCTTGATTAAGCAGGTGATTATTCAGCACCATATGTGTTTTGCTTACTAGGATGTATGGGTCGGTTTCCGTAGAAGTTTGGTTTGTGAGTTTTCCAAATTTGTATGTCTTGTGTTTACCGAACCAGAGCTCCACTGGGTTTTAAAAAAAGGGGGAGAAGTCATTAGTAGTTGAATGCTTCTGAAGTAACCAAAACGTTAACATCTAAACCCTTCTACTTAAAACATCCCATTTAAAAGGTCCTTCAACAAAGGGAAACCTGTTTTCAAATCATAGATCGGTCGATAGTAGGAAAACAATTCTTGCGATGAATCAGGTGCATATCCTGGCACAGAAGTTTCTGACGTATGGGAAAACTAGACATCAAGTAGCTCAGTGGAAGAATAACTTCATAAAATGGGTAGAACGTCCATTTGAGAAGTGACCATTTGAGATGCCACCGGGTATGTGATTACAAGATGGGATTTTCGCAGCTGAACAGTAACTGGCATCATACCCTGTCTAAGTGCTGGCAAGCTAATCGCTCATAGCCGAGAGCTCCGATGTCCGAACTATTAGATAGAAGCTTACGGGTCCGAAATATTCTGGAATTTCCTTCTAATATTTCCTGAGAAGGATGAGATAAATTTACTGCATAGACCGCCTTCAATTACAGGGAGACACCTCAACTGATAATAGATAGATCTCCTCACACTACAACTGTCTAAACGGTTATATATATATATATATATATATATATATATATTCCCACGGAGTTGTATTAAGACCGCCAGTTCTTCAGCTGCACCCTGTGATCATTAACCTTCCAGTTGAAAATCGCCGGGCAAACAAAAAAGACAGCGATACAAACAGTACGAGAACCTGTTAGCTAATCAATCAACAGGAGCAGTTGTCAGAATTACTTGACTTACTTTTCATTGATATCACTTGATACTGCCAGATTTTCTCCGTCATTTATTTTGGCTTCATGTTTATAAACACATTTTTCGGCCCATTTCTTGGCATCCTCATTCAGCTTATTGTCCAAAACCTGTTTGATTCAAAGGTGATTTGTTTTATATTATTATTGCAGTCAAGATTTGCCTGATGACTAAGATATATCTGCGACGTAAGTATAAATAATCTTACAGTTAGTATCCACCAGGATAACAAAAGAGAGCATTCAACTCTGGTTCTTGATTTCACCTCAGGTTGCGAAATGTTCGAATCTTGAGTGATACGTTGTAAGTATTGGCAATTCGGATTTCTTCCCAACATGTATAAAGTTGGGATGCAGCATTGAATCACTGCGTGAGTCTTCAAGATGCTCTTTAACCCGAAAAATGCCACTGCACGTCCATAGTGTTATGCGGTGTGAAAACCGTTCCCTTGATTGGTCACAAAATGTTTGCAAGTAAATTGCCAAGTACAGTAAACAGATGATCAGCCACCTAATTTATACCACTTTCTCAGACCGCCTGGTGTGTCACTCAAACGGCAGTGAATAAATGGTGGTTGAGTTGTTTGCACATGGCCTATTTTTGGGTTTAAGCAAACCTAAACTGACCAGCCAGCCACTGAATACATTCTCATGTTTTGGCGTACTTTCTATGCAGGTTTACTAACCAATGACATTTGATTTTTAAGGGTTTTGGATGAGTGCCTCGGGATACTTTAGCATACCATAGTTATCAAAACGGTCACCCAACAGTTTGGCACTGCTCTCAATTTTATTGTTGGTCTATTTCACCTCACGCATTTTGCCTTGTGGAAATTGGAGTATTCAGTGAGCTTATACGTAAGTACATGTGTGTCGCGAGCAACCATATGGAACTTTTCAAATTAACATTAGTGAGAACAACAGACCAGTAACAGAGACTGAAACTTAACTGCCATATAACCATGAAGCAACAATACTTTATTGAAAAATATAAAGAAGACGGATGGTTGGGAACTTATTCGAAGAACCACTGTGTCCTCATACAATCAAAAAAGCGGCGCCTACACTTTTGAATTTTAAACTAGACACTTCTAGGCATCATGTCGAATTAAGTCACCAACAGCAGGGCTGGCCCGACTTTCTTTGGAAACCTCACCCGACACAAGTTCAGTGCACAGTGACAGTAGATTTCTAGCCGGAGAGTCAGACTAGCCAGCGGCAGCACTTTCACCACTGGGATTGGTTGCGTTCCGTGTCCTGTATTGTTTGCGACTGCACGGCTATGTGAGGCCCAACCAGGAGGATGCGAAGATCCCACAGCACACAGATAATGAGCAGTTGAATTTCTGGCTGCCATGTCTTGACCTGCTCCCTTGCAACTGTCGGTGGGAACAGAGACAAAGCACTCTTTAGCAGACGATGTCCAAATATACATGGCACATGCTCCAACCACCAAAACCCGCCAAATTTTATCTACTGCCCTAACAAAGCTGGTCCTGCTTATGCAACACTTCTTTGCGTAATCTTTGCAGCCAGCCTACATACAGTGTGCTAAGGAGGTTTTGGTAATCAAACATTTGAAGCCGCCCGAGGTCCTCGAATCGGCGAAGCCATCCCGCAAACCTCAAACATACAGTGAGGTGGTTTCTACAGTCGTGCGGTCCTTTAGCTTCAGCGAAACTTTCTTCTGACGTAAGTTGGCGAACGATTCTTGTGCCTTGCTCATCAATGTATTAAATTTAACTGTCGTTTGTACAATGAAAAATGTATATGAGCCAGTCAAAACACTTAGGCTCTTCATTTTGTGGTTCCAGATACTTAAAAATGGACTGGAGTTGTGCTCTACATTTTTAAGGTACAGAACGCAGTCCGAAACACAAGATTTCCTTTGATGTTCAGTCCAAAATAATTTGCTTGGACACTAACAGATAACAACAAAAAAATTCCATCAAAATGTTTCGAATTTATAAATGTCAGTTCAAACACCTAGATTCATTGTGCACAGCTGTGCGTACCCAATGGAAAAATGAACAAAACTGAGAGGAATACCCTGATAAAACTCCTAGTCGTCAGGTGACTTACAGACTGCTTAGTCTATACTTCAGTCCAACGAAAGACACGGAGATAAATGGCACGAAGAATGTCTACAAACTTCGATGTCATATCACTCTGTCTAAGAATATTTAGAACCAACCTATTTACAGGTTCGAAGACTTCTTTAAAGTAGAGGAAAACTACCAATGCTGGTTATCAGTAAAGAGGCGCCGCTTAAGCACCTGACACAATGTCATGGTATGCCCAGCGCACCCACTTCATCTGTGTTCTCTCAGAATTGCGTCTTACATGTCAAAGACAAGGAATACAATACGATGGAAATCATCAGTCAATCACGGCATGCATGAGACAGGCATAACCAACTGTTCTCCATAATTCCCCGACATATCTTCGTGTTACCAAATAGGTAAGAACAACCTAGTCAAAGGGAAACACGAAGAATTCCCGTCATCTCATCATAGACTACAGCTCAAAACGAGTGGGTTTGGTGAAACATATAAACACAGTGAACAACGGAAAACTAATGTTGGAAAGGTGAAGAATTCCCGTCATCTCTGAACAAGGCATCATAGACTCCAGCTCAAAACGAGTGGGTTTAATGAAACGTATAAACACAGTGAACAACGGAAAACTAATATACTGTTGGAAATATTCCGCCCAGTTAGCTAGATGTTCATCTTTATCTTATATTAGATTTCAAATCTCTTCTTTGATCCGCTCAATTAAATGCATTTTAGGGTCTGTTTTGCGGATTATCTGAAACAGCTTCGGCGGAATCTCAGCAAATGTGGCCTCTTCAATTTCTAGAAATCTCTGGAACGGACTGACACACTAGGCCACGCCCCAGTTTGTTGATCTGACGACCTGTCAGTAGTCCAAATTTAGGGCTCAGCTCATCAGTTGAAACTTGCACTAATTATGGGATAGACTTTGTTCTCTTTTTTAGTGTGAGCAGGTAACCTTAGGCCCTAGTCGAAGTACAGACGCTTCACTCCGTTATTCCTAATATAGCTTGAGTGGAAAATAAACACCAAATTTGCCTATCGAAATCACGAATAAGGTTATGGATGACTGTGATAACTTGTCTTTCCACAGTCATCTCCCTGACTCTGAAGGACAATGACAAACCAACTCAGTACGACGAAATATAGCAAACCTAGTAGCACTTGAAGTTTTCTGGCCGTAAAAATGCACGCATCAGACTGCATGTGATTTCTGATCGTCTGAAATCGCACAAAGATTTGTATTATGCTCAACTTGTTAAACGATTACTGGTGAATAAAATTGGGCTCCTGCTTGGTTTTCGATGAACTGATACCAGAAGAACTACGTAGTCATTTTTCACTGAAATCGATATTTGAATGTGCAATGTAAATGTTTTCCCTCCGAGTTTGCTTTCATATATCACAAAAATCACGCTCGGAATTCGTTTACAAAACACGCGCTCTACTGCGATCAGTGGTATCATATCTTATCACTGTTCTGCCGGCTAGTCACTGCACGAGCACTAGGCAACACACGAACTATTTGCAAATACTTTTCTTCACCGGCTCAAACCAATAGGTCCTCGCTACAAAAGCCGTAGACACGGAGGCCTGATAGCATATCGTGATACGGATCCCAGTTGAATGAAATGCATGCGTTTTTCCCGGCCGCAAGGAGGAGGTCCTCGAATTTAGAGATTTAGGGCATCGTTTACAAAATGGAAAAATTTAAGCGCGTGAAATGTAAAATGTGAGATGTGTAGAGCAAGAAGCAGCCGGGATACTGTATTTGAATCGGATTAGTATATTAAGAGACTCATCATTTTTCATGTGTACTTACCAAAACTGGCATTTTCTTCGGTCGGGAACCGAACCGTTAAGTATCATTTTCCGGAAGGCATTGTGTAGATCCCTGAATTTCTCCGGACTTAGAGTTTCCGAAGCATGGTGTTGAGTCGAGACCATGTCAACTAGTATTATGCTCAACTTAACAATAGCATAAACACTAAACATGCACTTTATGCTTATACACCCAAACTACTCAGACGTCCTAGTTTTACACTCCTCGTGACTGTTCAACGTTCTCCGTTCCTCGACAGATTGCGTTTGCTTGTACACTGAGAGAAGAGGCGCCAAAAACCTCTTCTAGATAGTCACTGATCTTTATTGACACCTGTTATTTGTTTTGCACCAGAGTACACAGTTATATGCAGTAGTCGTACATGTGATTGATAACAGCGGAATAATGTGGTGAAAGCACCAAATCAACCGTCGGACGCAGGGACACTAACCGCCACGGTGAAGGAAATCGGGCGGTACAAGCAACCAATCAAACTCGATAACGACAGACCACAACGCAATGCGAATCAAGGCCAGAGAGAAGCTACTAAAATTAGAAGCCGTCGGGATA
>NW_008751700.1:812776-852337 GCF_000715545.1 Opisthorchis viverrini | reverse complement strand
ATATAAACACACGCAGGCAAGGAAGAAGTACCCACCCAACTGCGCACTGATGATGTCTCCTCGTATGATGACGAAACGTTTGCAAGCCAGTTGCCAAGCTCGGCGAACAGATCAACAGCCATCTGATCAACAACCAACTACGGAATAATAGGAGTGCTCTTGTTCTTCATTGTTCCCCTCCAACCAGTTTTCGTAGTGACAGACAACTTTGTCTGGCTTCTAATTTTCTCTTGTTAACGACATATATTGCATGGTATAATTACACGTTTCTTAGCTTCTATGAATAATTGTCTCAAAGTTTTGCATCTAAAAAGTCGCACTTTTTCAAGATCCATGGATGTGCTTCCATAATTCTTCATTGTTCAGATGAAGGAACCCTACCGCTGATTCACTTTAGAACATGTGTTGTCACAAGACGCATCACGAAGACACATTCGAACGTGCCAAAGTAAAGTTCGAGTACTCCGCAATAAACATTTGCCTTACGTTCACCTTAGATCTGTTGACTTGCTGTCGGTCATTTCTGCACACGTCCTTTCAAGTTTATTATCGACCGCAATTTAAAAAAACCTTTTGTCGCATCTCGACTGTGGTATAAAGCAATCCGAACCACTTGATCTACCCACTGATACTTTGGTACATAGAACTGGGTATTTGTGGTTCCTAACAATATGTCGCTGAGATTTTGCTCCAACAGTGACGTTTTTAATTCGAATACAAAAGGTTGTAATATAGAATGAACGGATGAAATAAGTTGTAGTTTGTCAAGGGGCCTTAGATATTTGATTCGACAGGTCTATTGCAAATTCCTAAACGCAGCTGTATTTCACTGTCTGTTGTTTGCTCCACCAAACGTGCACTGCGTGAAAGCGTGGGATCCTCATTCTAGTGTTTTGTCAGTTTTGGAACCTAAGATTGCTGAAAATGCGATGGAATTTACGTCATAAGGAGAATGTTTCACGCTGATTCATTGTGACTGGATGGAGATGAATGAAAGTCTGTTTCATCGATGGCCCCTTGATTTCAGTGCTAATATAAAACGCTAATGATTTTTACCGGTGCTGAGAGAGAGAGTGATAATTTGCTGCTTTCTTCTTTTCATGGAGTTTTCCGTGCGCAGTCAGTTGCCAGCATGGGCCAACGCATTGCCTATTATAGTCAGTATTTTTGATAACTCTCAAAATCTGGCACAGCAGAGCCTGAAATAGCGACCAGCACCAGACGTAACCGAATAGTTATTTCATTGGCTTGTCGAAGTGCAAATTGTTGCGCGTAAAAATAGCAAAGGTGATAGACCTACAGGGTGCTTCTGGGTCAAATCGGTGCCAATTACCTACCCCATTGTGCGTTGCGTTCCACGGATAGACTTGTCGCTTTTCGATCACAATGGCTAACATCCTGTTTTTAATGCCTTGCTACAGAGTATCACCTCAGACACATCTGGGTTAGTTTATAACCCAAAAATGCATTCCTATATTCATTACTGGAAAGGTTTTGTAAATATGCAACTACCTCCGTTTTCCTCTCTTTTTACGCAGAAGCATTCATAAATTGACCATGGTTTCAAGAATGAAGTTTGGATAGCGTACCAAGGGTATGTTTTCAGGAACGACTAAGGAGTGAAGGAGGGGTGAAACTTGAATCCAAATGGATATAATGTTCACATTTCAAAACTGAGGGAAAACTTAAATGTTACGTTCCTACAAGGCTGACGATCGAGAATGAATGAAAATGATCAACAGTTACAGGCGCATTTAGGATTAAATTTTTTCCCAAATGGTTCGAAACGTTACAGAGGGCTGGCAGTTAAGCAGAAGTTTTCTTATTGTGCGAAACAGCGTAGACACTAGTGAAAGTGGATCTAATTTTTGTCCATAATTTTTCCTATTTGCTCGAAGACAAATAGGGGATTGTACAAAGACCTGTAATATGAATGCAACTTTCTCAAGTATGCGGCTCCATACATATAGTTCTAATTAAAATCGGATCGACTGAACGATAGAGGGACTGGCAAGAACACCATAGAGAAGGCTTATATCCTCAATCCACTTTGTTGCTAGGACGGTGGTAAACTCTGAAGGATCACTTCCACACATTCAGGAGAGATACCTTTTTCAGCTCCGCTTACCAAGGTTTCAGCCTTGGGACATCTAATGAGTTATACGAATAACTGATAACTTAGTTGGGGTGCGTTTGCTAACCCCTGTAAAGCCCGCACTGAAACGCCGTAATGGTATAGCTGTCCAACAAGGGTAAAAGGAGGTACCCAATATTTTGTCGCTTGTCAACGTCTGCTGAGAATCTGGTGTTGGGAGAAAATCTTAGGAGCTTGCCCTTCGTATCAAATAGCCAGTTACTGTAAATACTCGTCATTCATCCTAAAGAACAATGTTACTTACATGATGATTGAATGTGGTTTTCAGACAGGGAAGAGCGGAAGGCATGCCAACATATTCACAAATATTGCTATGAAATATTTTTTCTAGACACTGGGGTTTCTCCCCAGTTACCGCTACGTAGTCTACTTTCCTTGGTCAGCAAACCTGAGGGTAAAAGTCGAACAGAAACATATCCGTGATGTTGGAGATCGTTGTCCAAAATCTTGATCCACCTGTGAGCGTTTACGTGAGAAGCAAGTGTGACATGTGTGCCCTTACCTCACCCGGAGAAAAAAACCAACGCTTTCGAAGAAAGCAGCTATAATGAAATGACTTTTGATGCCAAGCCAACTTCTGTGTTTGTTTTACGAGTTTTCAAAACCTTTCCTAACAATCCGTCGTTATGATCCTCAGTGACTCAAAAATGATCCATAGCGTATCCCACATTGCAGCTTTAACGAAATTGTGTCCTGCGGTTAAAGGTCAGGAACGACCATCACCTTAACTATCTAAAGGTGCATATTTACACTGCAACAGAATTGATGGCTATACACTGAGGCATACGCGTAGGCGATCAAAAGTAGATACCAGCTGTTCCGGACACTGATAGTCACCACAACATGTAGCCGTTGAGTGAACGCCTGTGCTGCTCAGCTTATCTGATAACACTCATGTGATCACGATCACTTCGGAGGAGTGGCGGTTTCGTTGAGTAAATGGGATTAAACTCCGATATCTATAGTAAGTGATGTTCAGACAACTGTTGAGCGAGCATGCCACGTTTATCTGGTAAGTAGGCAAAACGAATAGTTGAATAACACTCCCGGCTATTTTATATACGGTGAGTTTAATTTTGTTCAAGCCCCGGGGGAGAAAAAAACTATCTATGATTGCCAGCTTCCCAAACGGGATGTGCTGTCCCACCAGTTTACCCACACTTTATAAGGCTCCGTATATAGTGTTTTCCAACAAGGTATTTTTGGTGCTTAGTTTGGGGTTCCGTAAGCAATCTCGGATCCAGATATCACAAATTAGTTAAAAGATGGATCGGATTAAACCTGGTAATCTTTCGACTATTTAATGAGTTTCTTCTCCCGAGGAATAAAAACGATTAAGAAGGATCCCAAATGAATGTATCGCAAAACATGATTCGTTGTGCAGACAAGACTCAACCAAAAAACATACGAATTTCTGTAAAATAAGTACCTTAACCAATATTGAAGTGCACACAAGGTCAATTTGCCAAGGCCACTGTGGACAAGGTCTTCACGCCCTTTGATAAGGTTCTTGGTCCAGATAGTTTCCGCTATGAATTGAAAAATGACAAAAGTCGTTGGTCATTTGCACAGCTAACGCAGTCCTTTAGGTGCAAACACCTCAAAGCTACACAAAAATATCTATAAGTTTACCTTGGGGAGTATCGACAGACCGAGAAGTACATCGTTCCAATGTTATTTCCTGTTCCATCTATCAGCGGATTGCATAAATGTTGATGGCATCCCAGGTTTGTTGTTGTTTCCCAAATAACCTGAAGAAGAAGGTACTCAGCATGAAGGAAAAACCCGTTTCGTGGTACCGGAAAATAACAAAAGGTTCAAACTTTCGACCTACTTGAGTATAGTGACCAGTTCCCTTGATATTTGTGTCGGTTACCTTCGCAAACGTGTATAACTTGTGTTCTTCAAACCATAGCGTCACTGGGCTTGACAAAGATGGAGAATAAATGGAAAAATAAATTAGTCGAGAGCTGGCAGGCTAAAGGAAGGGAAATAATATGTCTGGGAAATATCCATTTGCACGAATCGCAAATGTGAATACAAAATTGAGGCAAAACAAAGCTTTTCTACGGAAATTTTGGACTACGATTATTTATTGTTGCTTGTGTGGGCTGCCTATCCAAGTTTCCTTGTAAGCGTTCTTGTTTCTCCCGAATTTTCATCTGCCTAGAACATTTTTCACCCGCACAACCGACGTGACATTCGGCTGTAGCTCTTCGTTCTGTTGTCATGCTGAGAACTGATGTCAAAAGGAACGCATTGTTGGTAATGTGTTGGAATATTGGTAGCTCGGGTGTATTGATTGGTAATTGATCAGGTGGCAGGTGATCTGTTCGCCGAGCTTGGCAACGCATTGTATTTCATTGGTGGTGTAAGAGGTGCTGGAAATTTACAATTGGGATTGTCTCATGAGGGCAAAGCAACTGATATTGAGTAGACCAGAAGCAATCTACTATCCCTATTGAGAATCACCAACAGTTCGCAGCCAACGACCACCAAACCTCAGACAGTTCCAAACACGCCGATAGTCTGAGCCGCAAACGAGCCGCTGATAACATACGTGAAAAACTAACACTTTTAGAACAAGTAGCATCTAATCAGGCATATTTCCAAGGTAATTATTTTCAGCAACCACCTAACCGACTACATCAGCGCATCAACGTTAGTTTGATGAAATAGTCAGCTGAAATAGTTTGCCCCAAAAATAAAGGTTTTTAGTGCAATTCCATCAAACATTAAACATTTAAATTAACTGTGAGTTTCCACACTTCTTGATTTCGCCCCTAAAAGATGGTAAAGATACTTTGGTGTACCGCTGCAAAAGACAAATTATCTAAAGCCAGCAAAATGGAGGCCTAGCAAGGCAAAATAAACGTGAGTACTCAGAGCTTATCAAGATCTCTCCAACAACTGCAGCCCAAAGGTTGGGTACGTGGTGTTTATAATGCACAAATGCATTCTCGTTGCGAATAAACTGCACTAGATTCTTATATGCAAATGGTTTCTACCTGCAATAGCCATGGCAGACTAGTCATTTCTGACTGCCGTACAAACGAAAACTAGCGTAGTTGCTGGCTTAACACAATTAAAGTTTGTCTACGCCAAAAAGCGATGGGACAGAGAAATTTTTAGAACACTGCAAACAGTGTCTGTCAGTTGATCGCAGCGAAAATGACGGCCGGTGTCATATGATTACAGATTTAGGCACCACACTCCAAAATGGATATAAACATTGCATTCGATGGGTCCACCGGCAGAAAGAGGGACCCGTCATGCTGCAGAGTAGTTTATTCTGAAACACAAACAAAGTGGTTATGAGCAATTGAATGAGAGGGTGAAACCCTTATTTCTATTGAGTTTAGAAAACAATTTTCCAACACATATTCTCGAACTTCTCTGCGCATGTTTTGAATACCTAACACAAATGTAAGGACCTATTGTTGAGGGGACCAAACATTTCCCACTCATTTACCAGTTAGCCAAAAAGACTAGGCCTCATGGTGTGAACAAAGATTACCCGCAGATGTACATAATAGTATGCACACTAGACCACAGAAAATCCATTCACCTTTCAAAGATTATACTACAAAATACTAGGTTTGGAATGCAAACCTGTGCTTCCGTCCGCTTTTCTCCAACCTTTGCCTGCTAGCCAAATGCACGAGGTTTGTACTAATTATTAATCAACACATTATATTTTTCAAACTCATTTACAGTGCGCTAACGACAAGAAGTGAAGCGTAATTCACTGTACACTGTAACTCATAGCATTCCGAATCATTTGACTTACTTAACAGAAACATGGCTTGAGGCTGCCAGATTTTCGCCATCCTCTGCGTCGTCATCGTGTTTGAACACACATCTTTCCGCCCAATTTCTAGCGTCTCTGGCCAGCCGCTCGTCAAAAACCTGTCCAGGATTAAAAAAGTGCTGGTTAATAATGAACAGAATATACTTTTGAAATGAGCGAAAATAACCCAAAATCGTATAAATGGTCTATTGGTTCCGCGAAACGTATTTTCCCACCATCTGAAGCGTGCTTCGGTTTATCGCGTAAGACCATTTTAGTTGAAATAATGAAGGCTGAAATTCCTATCTGTCTATGGGCAGTATGTGTGTATGCGCATGCAAATCGATATCTCCAAAAGCACACTAATAAAAATTTACATGGTTACCTCACAACAATCTGACGCTGCCCCCGGGGAGATAATTGTAATGCCTAAATAATGTTACACTCAATTTTATTATAATAAGCTGACCATAATGAACCGTTCATGGCATGTTCAAGCTGGGATTATGTTCCTTTGAAAGGAATCCAAGCGGAAGTGCGATTCTTCAAATAAATAGCGACGATACTTTGTGTCCACATCGAGTTCAGTGAGGCTGGTCGCAAAGATGTCCCAGAACAGTCACAATCTCCTCTACAATGAATCATTCGCCAAACATCATCCGTTCATTATCTCCAGAATCTTGCTAAAAGCTTATCTATATATTACGTGTACTCTATGTCTAGGGTTGCACAGAAAGCTTCGCATTCATGCATTTAAGCCCCCACTTTGATGAGTGCTCTCCATCCATCTATACCACACGGAAATTGGGTAAAGCTAAGGGAACCCACTAGAATTGGCTGACGTGTTACTATTTTGCTCTAGTGTTCCAAACGACGGTATACGATCACCTTTGGGGTCATTTTTGAAACCTTGAGCGGTTCAGTCAAATAGTCTTTGATCCTTCGTTAAAGTTTAAAAATATCCTGATACCTTGTCGTTCATCGTGCATACTAGCCTACTTGAAATCTTCAGTATATTGATTTTATGAGGATATCAATTTGCATAAACGCATATGGTCACATGCTGGAAGCTCGTCATATCGGTATTCAGTTGTCACTCTCATGTGGATTGAACGATTCGTTGAACTGGGTGAAAGCAACCCATGTCTCCTTATCTACATAGCGCTTTTTGGTAGGATGCCTACAGGCACCTTGGAGCCGTTTGAAGGGAGAGCCAGCCTATACTCTGTCCTTGAGGATCATGGAATTCGTCTGTCAGGCTCAATATTACTAGTGGCTTAATTCCGCTCTATAATGTTCTGACTCCCTGTCCTACAATAATGTCTTGAAAAAGAAACACTAAAGCTGACGTTCGGTTTTAGAAAGCATGCTATGACTCGGATTGCAAAATTTGGCCAAAGCACTTGGTGTTCTGCAAGGACCGTAGTCCAAAAGTATGCGTTTACTGGAAATACAGGATTACGTTAAGCCTTCGGAGATGCAATCAGGTGAATTACAGAAACTGATATTCACAAAAGAGACTGATACGGCCAATGAAGCCGAATTTGACCAAATACTTGGGCAAGAACAGTCGATTATGGAAATGATATATCTAATCGGTGAATTCAACTCTCCAGAATCAGTGTGACGCACAAAACTTTTACGTCAACAAAGGAAGACCTTTTACCAATATTTTTCTCATTTTTCCACAGGTAAAATGGGCAACACCCGAGAATATTCAAAATATCTCTAAAATAGTTTTTTCAGTTATTCGGTTTGCATTGTTTTTTTTAATTTAACGCCAGAACTTCGGAAACACATACTGTCTGCTTTTATCTGGCTCGACAAGTAAACGTTTGCCACTTTAGGGTGATAGCGTGGCTTGTGTTTAATAAAACAAATGATCGGAACGCGGGTTAGCCTTGTTCTACCAGCGCTACAAAACCCCATATGTACTCCTAGCTCAGTCACTTGGTAAAATCCGTGGTCTGGCTTGTAAGACATCTAAGTATCCTTTAGTAGTCGACGATGACAATATGAGATGATAAACAAATGGCTTTCCTTCTATTGAAAAGATGCCAGCTTGTTGATTATCCGTTTGGGTGTTTTAGTATCACCAGAGATAATCAAATCAATGGAATTTCCACCTGTTGTTTATTGAAAGGAACTTGGGTAGTTCATGTGCGTCGATACAATTAAACTTGAAATATACTGTGGAGACACGCAGTGGAGACTTTATCTTCAAATGACTTGCAAAGTTTAATTTTTTTGTGCTTGACCAGGTTTATTCATAGACTGATAAACCCAACTTGGGATCGGTTACCAAGGTGGCTTTTTGGGCTCCTACACTTCAACTAGTAGGATTCCCACGGATAAATATGACAGAAAGCGAATGTTTTCAAGTAAGGGATAAATTTGTTTACCACTAATATAGTCAAGCTCTGTGTGAATGATGCATACACTGCACAGATAGGCTACCATAAAAAGCATAAACTTATTTAAGCCTAAAGTCTAAATCATTTTATTCATTTTTAGCATACAGAAATGATTTTGTTACGACATGACGATGAGGGTCAGACACGCTCACAGGTAATATGTACCGGTGGTACAAACACAATATATAGTTGTGGTATTGTCAAAAAGGAATGAAGAAATCTTTAAATAACGAAGTGGCACATTTTCTGTTTTTCCCCCAGATACTGTTAGCAGGATTTCCGTACAAATCGGTGGACCAAAGTTTCTTCCTTGTTTGGAAAAGAACGACCGCCATTACTTGCTAGACTTTCATGTATCCGTTTGATCTATGAGAGCTTTCATGAATATTCAATTCCAATTTTTCTGACGTCCTCGCAGAAAATCTATCTTTTACCCAACAGTCTATGTGAATGTACGAATGATACCATTGTAGTTCACTTATGTGACCAGAACATAACTAATGAGAAGGATCGAAAAATATTTGGCACACTTACCAAATCGGGTAAATATTTTGCTCTGGGCTGGTTTGGGACGGAGCCTTCAACCAAATTTCTCCGGTACAGGTTATGATACTGCTGAAACTGCTGCTGAGAGAAAAATTGTCCGCCAAGGCTAGATGTGATGCAGAACAGTAAGATATGAAAATTAGCCATAGCGAAAATGCAAAGCATATCTTTTGAGATCATGTTCCAAGGCGACAAATGTAAATCACCAGGTTTTTATGCTTTCTGCCATCCACGTAGTACATGGTGTCTAGTGACCTTCTTTAGCTAATTCATAAATTAAATCCAGTTATGCATTGGGAGCGCCGTTGTCAATAACAACTGTTTTTGCCCCGGTAATTTGCGTTCACAAATTGTCAGTGTTTTGTACCTACAATTAAAAGAACATGCATTTTCTCGTCCCTTGCTTGCAAAAAACAAGTTGCTTTTTACCCTGGGGTAACCTATAGACGTGGTAGAGCCAAACGATTACAAGCTGCAGTGAAATAACTGTTTCTGCAACTGCTTTGAAGGCTATATAATCCTTGGTATTCAATTCTGACGGAAGTTCATATGAACAGTAATTTCTTTCAGCTGCAACAACCTGAGCACCCAAGAACCTTCGATTTGGTCGTTTCACTTTCATTAGCCAAATTATCCTCAATGGCTTTTTC
Organism: Opisthorchis viverrini; assembly: GCF_000715545.1. NCBI lineage: Eukaryota > Metazoa > Platyhelminthes > Trematoda > Opisthorchiida > Opisthorchiidae > Opisthorchis > Opisthorchis viverrini. Next base: position 842,782 of record NW_008751700.1, on the reverse strand, counting down.
TGGAGCTAAGGCAACATTTTGTAATAACCAGACTTCTTACTTTTTACGATAATTTAGGATAAATTTTCCATGTTGGCCTAACGAAATTCTAAAATAGCCCGGCAGCATCAAAAATAAGACTCCAGCAAATGTGTACTCCTTAGAGTATGTTAAATCCATATCGATCAGCATTGATGGTACGATAGAGAAAATTGCAGTGTCTAGTTAGGCACCTAAAGACCTTTAAGAAAGTACTGTTTAAATATCGGGAAGCTTCTATATATAAATATATGGGTCTTGCCAGGACGAGACACGCTTGAGGCTGATGTTATCCCTCACGGCAGATATTCAAATGACATAGAAGAGGAACTTATCGTGACATTTTTAGGTGGTACCACCAGCCCTGTTAATTTCTAAATATTAACTAATGTTCGACAATGAATTTACGCGACCCGATATAATACGACTGTGCTGCTTATTCGTTATTCGAGGGAACCAGCCACAGGCTCTTTATCTGTTGACACGTTATATTGTGGGCTATCAAGTGCACGCCTTTTCTATTTGCCCCACTCCTTTTCAACTTACGGCATCAACAATCTCACAATATACCACTATTGCTGAGTTCAACTTGGATCTGTGGTACAAAAGCCTTTTAAGACATTATTCTGTTTTCGTTCTGTCGACGCCGTTGTTTTCACTGTCTATGATGGCAAAAATTACGATGGTAATTAGGATAAGATCAAAGGGGAAGGTGACTTATGATAGAAGGGTAGTTTCTGCTTTCAGTTGGCATGTTTATGGTGCCTGCGCCTAATCTAGATAATTGCTGCCCTATGTTCCCACCGCCTAGCTGCCAAGTGCTTTTCGAACTCCAATCCATTCTGGAAGGATCTCGAATGGATATCGAATGTAAAGTAGGAGTGTCATTTTGTACTTATAAACGAAAGTACTGAAATAAAGGAACTGCCAAAATAACACAGGAACGAAAATTTCTGTATGAGGGGGCTGCCTGTCAAACTTAAGATGTTCTATAAAACGAGGCTGTGTTGAATTTGATGATCAGATAGAACGGAAAAGCTACGGAACGTGTGGAAAGGCAAACACTTTACACTGTGTCAGATGATGTTCACTTGCTGAGAACTGCATACGTCTTTTCGATTGAGTGACTATCAATCAGCTTTCGGTCGCAAAAGGAAGGAAAAATGATGAAGGACCCTTTAGTCGTTCAAATGTTTGGCATGCTTTTAGTATCATAAGGGTGGAAGAGGAATCAGGGACTTTCATACAAACTTAGGGAGTTTCATTTGACCAAATATTTGAACCAGATACTTTCATGTTGGCCTCTAAAACATTAGAAACCCGGGCCCAAAGAGTGAAATTGCTTTTAAAACCATGTTTGACACAAGTGAATTAATGATATTAAGTGGGATATTTTGATGTTGCGACTTGTGGCAAGTCGTATGGGAAGAGGAATAAAGTCGTCCACGCCCCTGTAGAAACCATCCCAAAGGAGCGGACAGGGTCTCACTAGTGAGCTGATATTTCCTTGGGATCCTGTAGCATTTACATACACTTAAATTCTAGAAGTACTGTTTTATCATGTTATCCATATTACGCGACGATTCAAAACATCTTGCCAACCTCGCCAAGCCCAATTGCTTATGCAAGCATAAATTACTACTTGGACGTCAAAAACAATTTCTGCAGGGAGTGATGGCTCTACTGGGTGTCGCTGAGCCACCAATTTGCAAGAAGATTAACTTCTATATCCATCATTGAGAAGTTGAAGCTTGGAATCTCGGAGTTTCAGGTTAATCACAATGTATTGCTGTCCGATATCTGTTGGTTCTCTTCTTTTGTTCTAACTGTGTACAAATGATCCCTCGCTTTGTTGTTCCCGTTGTCTGTCTGTAACACCCTCCTTGTTGCGTCCTGAACATAAACCGCTCTTTGACCTTGTCATCGTACGTCTTGTCATATTGCGGCGAGCTTGCTCTGAGTTGGTATGAAATTTGGGATCCCGTTTGGAATTAGCTCTTCCTAAACCGGTGTGTAGAAGCCAGTGAGATTTGAGGTTTGTGCAATTTTATTGTTTTAATAATGTATTCATAATATCGTATTTGTTATGCAAGAGTTTCCCCTTTATTTCTCAAGAGTATAGATTCGGTGGACATATTGTGAAATAATGGGCGAACAACTTCCATTTGACTGTTGTTGAGTTATANTCCTTGTTGCGTCCTGAACATAAACCGCTCTTTGACCTTGTCATCGTACGTCTTGTCATATTGGGGCGAGCTTGCTCTGAGTTGGTATGAAATTTGGGATCCCGTTTGGAATTAGCTCTTCCTAAACCGGTGTGTAGAAGCCAGTGAGATTTGAGGTTTGTGCAATTTTATTGTTTTAATAATGTATTCATAATATCGTATTTGTTATGCAAGAGTTTCCCCTTTATTTCTCAAGAGTATAGATTCGGTGGACATATTGTGAAATAATGGGCGAACAACTTCCATTTGACTGTTGTTGAGTTATATGTCTTTTTAGGAGGTGACATTAGTATGGAATGCATAAATTCTGAAACGTGACCCAATGGGTTTTCCCAAGTGGCCTCTATTGGCTGACTAACTGATGAATAGTTAGAGCCTTCTACGCTCACCAACTGCTGCAGTTAATGTCAGTCAGGATACCAGTTGATTGCTGCATAAATGAACTGATATAATTTGAAAATTTATGCTCACGGGGCCCCAGCATCTTTGTTACCCAGATGCTGCACAGTTTGTCTTTGTTTTGGGTTAATTAAAATTACCAGCAACAGTCGGTCTATGGTAGTCGGGGGTTTTTTCAACCTACACTGAATTTCTGAGATACGTGAATAGGCATTGTTTCCAAATTATGCCATCGCTAATTAAAATAACTTGCATGATGTCTGGTTTGGAATCATTGGTTCCTCTCGAAACGGTCATGTATGGAATTGCAACCTTATGAGCACCAGATAAAAAGAAAATTTACTCATTTAGACGCAACAAAGGAGATGAAATTTCAGGCTTTTTTAACGGCCTGAAAGGTCACTCAACAGGGTACAGATGACGTCCACTCGAATGGTAGCAAAATGCCTGTAAGTCCACTGCCAAGCTTGTTGAACAGGTTAACAGCCACCAAATCAACCACTTGTAGATACTTATGCTATTAAAACATTTTAACGCCAGGTAGCGGCGCCGAGAATTTCGGAGGATATCGATGACACAAGAGTATAGCAACAAAATCAGTTTTGAAAAGTGATATTATGCTACCGATGACGATGATTAGAAAAAATTGTTTATACATGTCATATTCTATCATAAATAAAGGCTAATAAACCTGCCGATTTCAGGACAGTTGCCCTGCAGTTATTATGATGCGTAACGGATGCATGCTTTAGTTATTTCAAAGACGTACTACACTACTCATAAGGGCGCTGAAAATACTTCGACATCCCATGACCGGTTTTGCCACCCTTGATGCTCGTCAGATAAGCACAGTCCTACTCGGGTTTCTGTCAACCTTACCTTACTTGAACTCCAATTAGACAGATTTCTACGTTATTTCACTTTTTTCCAAAGTCTTCTGACTCTGCATTTCAGTCTGGAATGCAGAAGGATTAAAATTAGGAAGATACGCTGGATGTGACGGAGAATTTTATACAGCTCGGTAGTCACTGTGGTTCTCACGGAAGCGTGGCCAATGAAGTCACTGCATGAATCGTAAAAACTCTAATCACTTTTGTTAATCTGCACCAACTGTGGCGTCGGAAAGGCATACCACCAGGTACCAATGTTCGCGCTTACAGTGAGAACTGTGTTGATTTATGGCCGGGAGACATGTTCTGTGCGGACAGATGGCCCATGCATCAGACTGGTACCGGATGGTGGCAACGGATTCGTAACCACGAACTCTGAAAACTGGTATTCGGTTGTGCAGCAAGAATTTCAGCAGCAAAAACACCCAGCAACATCAACCGCAGTGGCTAGGCCATGTGCTACGCCTGCCGAAACACTGTCTACCGATATAAGTTTTCTTCTCCATACTCCTTCAGGATTGTACAAACTACCACTTGGGCAATGCATGAATTGACAGAGGGTTGTGAATGAGATTATGATGAGGTTAGTTGTTTGTACTGTCCACCATACAGGATTGGATAAGCGCTTGCCCGGAAACACTGCAAGAAATGGTGACCAATCAAAATTAGTAGTGCCCGTGCTGTCAATTTCTTTCCGGGTTGTATGGGCACCTAAGATTACTTGAGAACACTGGTATAGGCGATCTCCAGGTGAATGGACATCTTCAGTGCTTTGATTTGCGCCTATATGTAGCTGATTTTGAGGTGTTTTTCAGTGGGATGTCAAGATGGTCGTTTGACTGCAGAACATATTTTAGTAATTTAATCTCCTCAGCGAGATTGTCTGGAGTCTAAACAATTCTTACTCTATGGAACACAATCCAAAGAAAAGCACTTTTATGCTACACTGGACTGCAAAGTGTCTAGATTATCGGCTGACGTTGCGAGGCGTAGTACCATCGGTAATCTACCTTAAAGTCACAAATAAAAGAAACGTTTTGGTAGAATGTGCTAAGAAGTGAGATCAGTTTTCCAGTCTGTTCTCTGCCTCTTGCCATGAGAAAAATCTGGTCTGGATAGATCCACAAAACTCCTACCCAAACTGAGTGGAAAAAAGCTATTTGCGCGGGAACACTCCAAGTTTCGGTGGGATACTGTGCTTCCTCCTGGAAAATTACCAAGGCGGTGTTATATGGAACATTTCCGCAACCGGATCATCAGCATGGGAATGGACAGCCAGGCGGAAAGATTACTACTGGGCGATACGACCGCAAAGTTGCACGAGCTTTGATTACGGACTGGCTTAAATTTGGAAACTGTAGGCTAGAACTGGGATAAACTTATTTGAACAGTTCACCATCGTTTCCTTAGTGGTTTAGAGTGTAAATGTTGATGACCTGCCAGTTCGATTCCGCTCAAGCTACAGAGATCCACTTGGCTGTACTCGACGAAGTAAAGTCGTTCGAAACTGATGCACTCGCCTTGAACAATGTGATGCTTTTTACCCTGAAGGCTGTCATTATTTGTTCGGCCCCATCGTTGATTAAGCGCAGCCAGTGTGGTATGTCAACCTTGTTTTGAGAAGTTCCTTGAGGTCCACTTGTAGGAGAGTGACACGGTTCAGAAATGTTCACTTCTAAGTTGCAGTAGCCCAATGGCAAAATATTGAACTATGTGTTGGTGACGGCAACTTTCAGTGTCACACTCATCGGGAACAGACACCGGTCGCTTAGGCCCACCGACTTATTCCTTTCCAGGTTTGTTTTTCACAAATGATTCAGGCATTTAGATCATCTACGACAAACGGGCAATTAGGATAAATGGGCTAACAGTTGATGTTCACTGGTAGAATTCTGTTCAACTTATGGGCGAAAAATCATAAAAAGACACAGTGACAGAAGCGGTGAAAAGTCATCTTGATAATCAAAGCTTGATGTTCATTTTCACCGTACCGATGCGGTGAGGTTCATCCAGTATTAAACCACCTATGTGATTGACCATTACATATCCGACCTCCTACTTCCAACGACTACTCTGTGAAATTCAGACTCCACATTTCAATTTGCGTCCGAATGTCAATTTACTTTGTTGATCGGCTAGCTGATTTTGCTCAGAGAATCTATGACGAAGTGACGAAGTGTCATCTCCTTGGCTTCAGAGACAATATGCTCTGCAAATTTCAACCCTGTCAAAAAATGTTCTAAATTCCTGTGTTCTGAGTTCATGTTTGTTTGTGTTCAGTCCTTTGGTTGTGAGTGAGATTATCAAATCTTCTGTTACCCTTGCCGATTCCTGATTCTTTCATCCAACAACAGGAGGTGTACCTCAGTAACCGAATCTTATATTCTGAGGGAGCCTCATGAAGACTAAAGATTCGAGGGTATGACGTACTTGGTTGTGGGTGGCTAGCCTAGTCCTAGATAAAGAAAGTAAAACATACATGTCTGACTCTGAATGCAGCTGCGCACAGCATATGACTTCTGATGCCCTCCGGATATTTGACCCTCAATCGCACTTCCGTCGTACCACCTAATGGGCCGACAGTCACCATCAACAACTGGACAACTGAAGTGTGCGGTTTTGGGGCTGATCTGTTCTAACCTGTCTCTCCTCAGTGGAAGGCATCATTGCTTGTTGCCCGAGGTGAATACCCTACAATTATCACAGGATTGTCGCAGCCAACAGTACGATTATGTCCCAGACAGCTTCGTAGCACGGGTCTTTGTTAATCTTTGTGTGGCATCTCCCTATTAGACTTTTACCTAGGATGGCCTTGAGGAACAAGGCTCCAGCTAATGTAGTCCACAGGATTGTTGTGTCACTGAACCCCAAACACCGCATTAATGTGACAGTTATGGCTGAGGGAAGTATGTACGCACTTACATACATGGAGATAGATCCTTGAATGATCTAGCTATCATCCGCGACTTTCGACCTTTGCTGAATAACGGGCTACGTGAGACGTCCAAATACATCAGTGCATTCCAAGCAGATGACCGAGAACAAAAGAAGGGGGTAACTTACCACAATTAAGGTGAGCATGGGGCGAAGACCGTGGACCACACACCAACGGCTCTATCGTCCACAAATCTGTGGTCATTTGTGGCTAGTGGTAGCAAGTTCCGTCCACAATGGTGAAAGAAACACAAAAACTAAAGTTTGTTATGAGAGACGGCTTCTAAATTAAGTGAAGTGCACATCCAGACACCAGAAATCTCGAAGAAAGTATGACATCAGATGCAGTTATACATGAGATTAGCCATGCCGCAGTCAGACTTCCAGGAGTTTCTCTCTATTCGGTCCCCAAAGGTGGCTGTTTAGTCCAAGATTGGTTACCTGGTTGCATAAGCAGTGCCACTTAGTTCGAATTCGACTGTATACATCTTCTGGTGACAGTAAGTCGGACTGATAAAATGCCATTTGAAGGAGTCAGAAAATCCAAAAGGTGTCTCCTTAAGTGGTTTGCAGAGGTTGAGATTGCAAACACTCTAGCGAAATCTCCATTAGGGTGTAGGCTTATTTGGTACAATCTACAGTGACGGGGTATCCCTCTCAATGGAGTACAAGAGTTACAAAATCCACTTAACAACGACAAGAAGTAGTAGCACATTCTTTCATTATGATAGACGATAGCATATCGAGTGCACACGCCTCATCGTATCGGTTTCCAACCCAATTTCTGTGGACATTTCTGCTTAAAAAAAGCGGATGAGCAGATGAGGAAAAGAATTTTTAGAAGCATGTTGACGTATGACAGAAACGTCCCAAGTTAGTTTCTTGACATCATAATATGACCTAAACCTGCAACCAGAACTCTGCCTCACTACTCGTCATCGATTGCGCAAACTACAGTTTCCTAGAGCACACTCACTGCAGAAAGCACATAAGCAGTAAGGCTCGGTTTTGACAATGCTCGACAAACATTTCGCTCGATCTCACTGACAGTGGTCTAATGCTTACTTTGCTTGAAGATGCGGAAAATGTTTCGAACTTGAAAATGAACGTGGGAATAGTAGTTTAAATAAAACGTAAGCCGCCCACAGCATGGAAAAACGTTGGGTGTGAAGTGATTTGGGACCGTGTTGTCGTCCAGGTTTGATAGATCTTTAGGCAGACAAGTCTTTGTGAGAGCTGTTTTGAAGGAACTGATTTAATAAGTCATACAAAAATCCGGGAAGAAGAGCCAACATAAGATGGTCAGAAGTTTTGGCGGCAAAGCTTGCAACTGGAGGATGCTTTAGCAAAATACACTCATTTGCAACCAAATTTGGATTTTTGAGAAATCACTTGGAACCCAGCTGAATCTCTCGTTTGTGATGATCTGCAAATGAGTGTGGTTGTCGCAAGCAGTCCAACTTTGGTTGAAGCTGACGGAAACTCGGGGACTACGGCAACTTGATGAATCCCAAGAAGGGCGTAACTGGTCGTGTGCTATCGAAGCATTTTCAACAACCGTATGAGTGAAGTACGTCTATGGAGAATGCTCTTTTTTCTTATTCAATACACACTGGAGAAAAGTGAAGTGTCTTGGAATGATATATTCAAGAGGACAGTGTCAAAAAGACAGCGAATTTTTCTGTAAAATATGATGGTGGTGCAGAAGGGAAATCAGGTTAATATATGCTTGGCTATGTCGGGAGTTATGCAAAAGTAGTTTGTGAGAAAGATAGAAAGGCAGACGCTTAACTAGAACCGTGGGCTAAACCGAATAACCAGGGGTTTATGTCGGTTAACTAGACTCAAATGAAGCTTTAACAGAGCTACATCAAGATGATTCTACATGTTATTGACGTTGTCTCCTAAGACACTGAGGGAAGTAGCAGTCCGATCATTTTTAACGAATCAGTGTCTTCATACTAAACCATACCAACTTCAAAATTTAATTGAAGTTGGATTTTTTTGAAGCATGGCCCCCCAACCTCTAATTTACCAATTTACCAATTTACCAATTTGTTTTTGATAGGGGAAACCCAGCTAGACCTCAGTTGAATCTCTCATATATTATGTTCTAAGCAACTGAATGTGCTACACCAGGCCACCTCATGTTTCAGCATATTTGACATATTGCGATACATTGCAATACACTGCTAACAGTGTTTCTGAAAACCTTTGAGGGCCTAAGCCGGTTTCGCCTTTTTTTCGGCTCGTCACGTATGCGCAGTCCCCTAGTTTCTATCAAACTCATGTTCTAGTTGATCCCAAACTGCGCGAAATTAGCGAAATACGCTCGTTGCCATACCCGTTTGGTTTTGACGGGTGTCTCACCTGGAAGCCAGATGAATCTCTCTTTATGATGTTCTTAAGCAGGTCATTACTTCTTAAGGCTGGATCAGATGACTCTTAGCAGTCACCTGTAGAATTCAGCCGGTTTCCAGGTGGGTTTTCAGTCAAAAGCAAATTGATATGCGAATGAGTTTGTTTATCGGAATGTTTCCAATTTGGGATCCAGCAGAACACAATTTTGACTAAAATTCGGAAACTGCGCTTACCTGATGAGCTCCAAGAGGAGCTGAACCGGTCACGGGCTATCGAAGAATTTTCAGCTACCCTGAGAATAGTTACCTTTATGAAAAGTATCCAAACTAGTTATGGCAAACCGCTTCAACCTTATGACAGACGGCATTCAATGGTTCGGCAATTGTTCGGAGACTCACGCATGTTTTTTTAAGGGATAAACTCTCTTCTCTCAAGGATCGTTAGGACGCACATCTGCCAGTTTTTTACGGACTCAGGATAGCAAATTCATCGATTAGTTCCTACAACTTGCTTTATGAAGTCGTCACATTAACACTCAGGCAAAGGTCTTCACAACCGACTAATCCGTTAGTTGCAGCTGACTCAGCTGATTGTGGTAAAAAATAGCTTAGTATGATGTTGAAAATGACTGCGTAAATTTGTGTTGAACGTGGGTCAACATTTATCTTAACAAGGTTAGTTTATTCATCGGGCAACGCATATGGTGGTCTAAAACGTTTGGAGTTTACGTTTGTGTTTTTGCAAACTACGCACTAATTCGGATGATAGCTAAACAAACAGGAAAGGTTCTCAATTCATCGATAGTATGCCGCTTAGTAATACTGTAAACAGAAGAATAGACAGTGAGTTAGGACCAAACCAATGTGATCACCCCGACATCTGAAAAATAAATTGTGCGAAAGATGGGAGATGAAAATTTTGATTTGCCACCCCTCTCGGCATGTAATCTCAACGTGAAACACTGATTCATTTCCCATTCATTGCCCACCGGTTCGCTTGCTGAGATACTAGTCACGATTCTTTGAAGAAGACTGGGTCTACTTGCTACATTTAGGATATACATATGATCGGCTGATACCTGTTAGGCGGAGTGTGCGCAAACACATCAAACGCAGGATTCCAAGTCATCGCGAGTTTCAGCTTTTTCAACCGGTGAATGATCCACAATAAGTTGTGCTTTCACATTCTTCCAACGTGCTCGCATTATTCAAACCCGAAACCTTTGTTCATAAGCTCGCGGTTGGTCCGACAGCACACTAAACGTGACTGAGTTCTTATATAGTCTTAGCGTGTCATCTTCCTTTAAACCAGTCATTGTCCTCTGGCACATTCAACACACTACGTGGTGATCTAGTGGGTGAGGTGAAATGACATTAGATGTAAGATTAAAAAACTGTTTCATTGTGAGCTGTGTAATATTTACTGCGCAAAATCAAAAACCTATTGGTTGTAAATGGTTGCGACGTTTATAGGATTTACGATCACATCACTCTTCCTTGAACGATCCTTCTCCTCTCCTGGAGCGCATTCTCTTGAGCACTGAACTTGAATTTCGCTCTTGTTAGATGTACTCATCAGTGTATATCCGTGCCACTGCGGGATTTGAATCCCAGACATCTGATAGGCTAGGCGAGGGTGTTATTACTATTGCACATAACCGAATTATCACGTCTAAACAGGCGAAAGTTTTTTACGCTTGATCGATGTGATTGGTTTGCCCGACGTCTCGAACAACGACGGATTAGCACACCTTGGTTGCGTCGACCGACTGCCTCGCTTCTCATGAGTGTTTCTTCCACCGCCATGTCTATCGTCCCGGCTAGGTTGTTGCCAACTGGATTGGCTCTGCGATTTTCTCTTAACCGTATGAACTTAAAGTTTCAGTTGTCGGGACTCTCAGCATAATGTGGTGACCATTATGCCGATTAAAATGTATGAAATTTTAGAATTTTGTGGATGGTATTATCAACAGATTATTCTGTCAGTCATTGCGCAAATCACTCCGTTAACCGTTGTAAGCTCTATATCGTTCCAACAGACCAGCCTGGGATTACACTTCAACATGATCTGCAGCGATGTTATAATTTCACGAAGGGTTGAGGTAGCAACGACTGGTGGTTCTTGTTCAAGGATACCCTTCCGGACTGCTCTTGTGTGTTTCGTCATGTTCGGCGGGCATTAAAAACCCAGTGGAATGTTCCAGAAATCACCTGCTTTTGACACAGCATTAAAGATTTTCCGTGATTTTTCTGCTTAGAGTTACATGCAACTTTGCTCCCAGTTTAACATTTGATACATCTCACATGCATGAAAAGTAGCCTCTGAGAAGAAAAAACCCAAGGGAAAAAATCCAGCCTAACTAATGTCTGTGGATCCCGTGTCGTAGGAGCCTACTACTGCCGCAGAATCATTTCTCTCGATTCGTCCCTACATCGCTCATTCGATTTTTGTGACTATTTATTTTCCAAAAATATCGTCAGGCAAAAGACGGAGTTTTATCAATAATTTCGGGCTTCACTAGAGAATAATTTGCCTAGCGAACTACACTAGCTCGCCAGCAGCGACATTCTTTCTTCAAGAATAACTGAATAACTTCGGACACGGTAACAAATCGACTCCTCAATCCTTCTACAAAGACGTTTACACTGGTTTACATTGGCCGGTAGGATAAGATTCAAAGGCCTGAGAACAAGTGGTTAATCTGAGGACACATCTTTTTCTGATGTTATCAGTTCTGTAGTGGCGCTTGGGACGTTTGAAACTCTGCCCCTCGATGTCGCTCTCGACGACTAACCAAAGTTACAGATCGTGGGCACTTCTGAGGAAGGATAGGAGAAGCTCTGTGGGAAATAGTTCAAGCAGATATTTAGCAGTCGTTTTTTTTGGCCTGTTCTACTTGGACCGTTTTTGATAAATGCACTTAGTTGCATGTTATTTTGGCTTTGACGAGCGAATCACCTGGAACCTAGCTGAATCTCTCGCTTAAAATGTTCTTGAGCAACTAAATGGCGAACACTTGGCCGCCTCATGGGTTGAAGCAGAACATAAGCGAATTTCGGGGACCGTGCATACCTGCTGAGCACCAAGAAGGCTGAACCCGGTCAAGGGGTTTCTAGTAACCTCAAAAGTAGTGTATCACGTCTATACATGTACCGTGATATCTCGAATATCGCATCAATTAAAAAATAAGACGGCCCGGTGCAGCACATTTACTTGCTTGAAAACATCATAAACAAGAGATTCAACTGGGCTCCAGNTAACTGAATAACTTCGGACACGGTAACAAATCGACTCCTCAAGCCTTCTACAAAGATGTTTACACTGGTTTACATCGGCCGGTAGGATAAGATTCAAAGGCCTGAGAACAAGTGGTTAATCTGAGGACACATCTTTTTCTGATGTTATCAGTTCTGTAGTGGCGCTTGGGACGTTTGAAACTCTGCCCCTCGATGTCGCTCTCGACGACTAACCAAAGTTACAGATCGTGGGCACTTCTGAGGAAGAATAGAAGAAGCTCTGTGGGAAATAGTTCAAGCAGATATTTAGCAGCCGTTTTTTTTGGCCTGTTCTACTTGGACCGTTTTTGATAAATGCACTTAGTTGCATGTTATTTTGGCTTTGACGAGCGAATCACCTGGAACCTAGCTGAATCTCTCGCTTAAAATGTTCTTGAGCAACTAAATGGCCAACACTTGGCCGCCTCATGGGTTGAAGCAGAACATAAGGGAATTTCGGGGACCGTGCATACCTGCTGACCCCCAAGAAGGCTGAACCCGGTCAAGGGGTTTCTAGTAACCTCACAAGTAGTGTATCACGTCTATACATGTACCGTGATATCTCGAATATCGCATCAATTAAAAAATAAGACGGCCCGGTGCAGCACATTTACTTGCTTGAAAACATCATAAACAAGAGATTCAACTGGGCTCCAGGTGGATCTCCCGTCAAAACAAAATCGGTATGCAAATGGGTGTATGCATCGATGTCGACATTCACCTTGTTCACCATTACCCGTAAAGTCACCCGTTAAATTATGTATCTTTTGAGCGTCGCCTAAAAAACGAAACAACCGTTATTAGTGTGCTTGCATTCAGCCTGTATTACAGTGATGGTGTTACTAACCAACAGAACCAACCCAACTCGTGCACTCCTGCATGTTGCTCAGGTTCACACGGCCATCGGTGTACTCAAAGGCTGAGTAGGCCTTGAAAAGCTATACCTCGCTTTTCTCAAAACTGTTCACACGCGTATAAACAGCTTTCCACATTCAACCTGCTGACGCAAGATGTTATTTACAAATTTGCATATCCTTTGGAAATGAAACATGGATGCACTTTTGGTATCGCTATTTTGAAATCCATCATTGAGCCAGCCTGAAATTATTTTGGTTTGCTAATATCAGTCACTTCGCTAAAATCGCTTACCAAAATTTCGCTTTGATTCAGTGTACCTTTTAGCCCCCTTCCCCCTGAACGTCTATGCTGTTTGAGAACCGAGTTAGCTAGTTGCCCTAAATCCGGCTTAGAATGTTAAACTAGGTTGTAATCTTCAAATGCCACTAACCTAGGAACTCAGACATTGTAGTGTGTGAAGGATGAACCACTTGGAACTAAATTTTTGACAAATCAGCTCCCAAATGGAGACACAATCAAATGGCATCTGGTTTAAGACGTAGCCTTGTTTCATTCCAGTATCCTGCCCATACTCTAAAGGTTTTCTCTAATGTGTCCCAATGTAGAGTTTCTACCCACAGTTAAAGATTTATTGATGTTCATGAATGTACGAGATACCAAAGCGTTGATTCCTATTGCTCCCTTAGTGCAGGAGTCGAATGTTTTATCGGAGCCTCAATTAGTTTCGTGACGTTCTAGGATATAGCGAGAGACCTGGGATCGTAAGTTAAGTCTTACCTTCCATTTATAGCAGGTAAGCTGAATCAATAAATCGTTTAAAGCCTATCGGATTACTCGTCGTCCTTGATGGTTAGGTAAACCTGTGTGCTCCAGACTGGTATTGTCTGAACATGTGTTTTCACAGTATAAATGTCGTAAAATTTTGACGACCAACACCAAAACTTCTGAAGATATGTGGGCCAATTGGTGCACTACCGTCTTATTGTGTACCTGTTGCTGTTACGGTATGTGATCGCAAGTGTAACTAATTATTTCTCTTCTGCGTGACCAATCAACATTGGTAAATTTCTATACTATGGCTCAGAGGCCTTTTGAGGTCACCATTGAGGAGGCCATGCAGCATATTATCCGAATATTATCCGCGTATTATCCGTACTCATACTGCACGGGTTTTACTCCAGGTATAATCCATTCTTATGATATACGAACGGCTAAAAGCACCACATTTTTGGTCACTTACAAGTTGATTACATTATTCATACCTTCCATATCCAAAAGCAAAGCACACTCATTCGCTCAACTCAGGCGGTCCTTCAAGATCATAACAGATTTATTCCAGGTTGATGAAACATATCTTTGAGTTTCCAGAATTGGCTGACGCTGACATAGAGGGTCACTGTACTACGAATCGACTGTAGACGTGAAGTGTTATACTTTTTCCAGCAGTATATAAACCGTGGACATGCCAAACGTCGTTTAGGTTGTCGTAATTTTTTTTAAGTAAAACTATCCCATGCGATAAAGAAGTCTCTTCCCGTTTGCGCAAACGCTTTAGTTCTTGGTTGTTTTAAACTTTTTTCAAGGATATGAATTACCATAAAAAATATAATTTTGACCAGAATCCTTTAAGGTATCTGATTACAGGACAAATATATATGTTGCCGGTACACACTATAGCTGAAGCCTTCTAATTTAATTCAGACGAGATACGCTCAGGTACACCCAGTGTAGATTCATAACCAATATAAATTTGGTCGTGTTATTCTAGATGATTCATATTCTTTTTTCACCGCATGCAGAAGAAAGTTCTGTCAAAACCGGTACTAGTCACATTCGAAAACAATCAGATTCTGTAGGTTGTTTGATACCAATGAAACAAAATCGGGAACAGAGTCATGCACAATGTGGTCACAAGAGTGCAGCGGGATTCTGATGTTTTTTTTAAACAGGTTCTGCTTAGACCCCATACACGTTGGGCTCCAAATGGATATGAATGGCTACTTTTGGGAAAGTCCCGGGCTTACTATGGGCAAAGTGACATCACAAGCAGTCATCAATGCTGGAACGCAATTTGTACCATGTGGTATGGAACTAGATTTGAAAGTTGTTCAGGACCAATTTGAAATCCGCTTTAATACTGGAATGCAGACTTTATCCTAAATGATGTGGCCTAACTGTGAAAATACAAGCGTATTTACTGATGACAGTAATCCATGGAAATAACGCAAATGAGTTACGTTTTAGGAAACAATTTTCATTCATTTTACCAACATACTCCAGCTCAGTAATTTTTCATTCAGCCTGTTTATCTTTAGAAATACAAGCGGTCACGAGTAAGAAGGTCATATTTCATTTACGAATCGTACCCGCGAATGAAGCCAAAGTGTACCTGGAAGGCGTATTCGGCGAAGTAAGTCTGACCGTGCTAAATATAATACTAAATAATTTAATCCTTGAGAAAATTTAATTTACAGGTTTTTTAGTAAAACCAACCGCACAGTACTTTGTGACGGTTTGCTCAACGCAACATAATGATCCCCAAAAGTTGACAACTATGCGGAAAAATCTTGTCCCTATCGACAGAAGTTAAGTTCTTGGAGTGAATACACATGAGGAATTCTGAAGTCAGACTTAAAACTTTGTTCCTCTGTGTACACCTTGAAAAAACATTTTTTGAGTGTTGTTAGGAATCGCATTTTTACACGGGTTGGTTCTTTGAGTACCAAGCGGAAATGCATTCTGAGTGATGGCTCTGATTTAATTCACTTGTAGTATCCGCAAGTTGTTTTCATCCTATTCATCATTGACGATTATATTTAGCTGAAATTAGCCAAAAAACAAAACAGCTAAGTAAGGCACCACCAAAATATTTCTGCAAACTAATTTCCACAAAGAAACATCTACATATAAAAACGTGGATTCCTTCTCTACTTGCTACATGGTTAATGTGGAGAGCACTTAATGAGGACCACCCTACGGTTTTGAAAATAGCTACCGGTATTACCTTAATAGAGTGCTTATTGCAGGATTGCCGGATCTGACCATCGGCGATCCTACATCTGTGAAGCTATGCAGCCTTACTTATCAGAAAGGAACTTCATGCTTCTACTCATATTGCACTGTTTTGATTGAATAGTTTGCCTACTCTAAAATGACATTTTATTATTACTTCACTTGCTTCATTGCATAGACAGTTTAAACTCATGAAGGTTGATGTGGAGATTTTTTTGTATTGTGCGCGTACTCATATCAAGAGCATGTATAACTGGGTTGTTTGGCAGTATACTTTACATTCTCTTATTTAAATGGCGTGGTTTTCTTTGGAGAGTTTTGATTATACCGTTAAGTGTCTGAGAAATAGCGGTAAATGCTTCGACGAAAAAATATAAACGACTATATCTAAATTTGGTTGGTCGGAGCATGTATTAAACATCTAGCATAAATTATGTTTTCGATAAATTACAACAGACAAATAACCAGCTATCAGTTCCGCCATATATCTGGCTTCTGTGTACAAATCAAGCAATGCGGAAATCAAAAGGTTTGCTTAGGGAACAGATCACATAGAACTCAAAATGTGCACCTACCCAAATCAATCCCTAAGCTTCACCAGATAACCAGACCAGATGCACAGCTTTAGAGTCAAAAGCGAAGATCCGACAGCTTTTGATAATAAGGTCAGAAAGAAACAAAAAGTCACTTAGACACATCACGCAAACAAAGTGCCAAGAAATTTCCTCGGGCACAATAACACTTGAAAAAAATAAATTGGCTTTTTGGGCACAACGAAAATCTGATGACAGCAAAAATTCACTTTATCTTCAGATTTCAAACGAATTTCGGCGACTTTTATTCAAAGCTAAACAGTCGAGGAGTCTAATTGATTTTATTCCATTTTGAGACTAAACGGTGGTAATCAGCTTTAGCAAACCTATGAAATCTTCGGGCAACAACCTTCTGGTTCCTCGATGAAGATTGAACTGTCTAACTAGGAGTGACTGATTAAACGTATGCAGACGTTACCATCACTTCAGGATCACAGGTCAGACGAAAGACCTATTGGACTTGTAGGATTTTGGTTCCTGACATGCTTATTTCTTTCGACGTTCAGCCTGATATTTCAGAAGAATAACATAAACTGTTATGGATCGTTTGAAACCCGTTGATTTGTACAATTTCAGGGTGAAGGCAAAAGTTTGACAACCCCGCCATATGTAAGTCAACAGATATACATATTCCATGCAAACCGAATCCTCCATTGTGTTTATAACACCCATGGAAATAAACCTCATGCTGTCATCAAAAAAACTCATTTGAGAGGAGAAAATGAAATGAAAAAACCATCCCTTTGCACTGTTTTAAGTATACATTGGAACTAATTCTAAAGTGGTAATGTAAAATTTTAAGACTGCCTTGTACAAATCTGTTTGTAACAAGTATTTACCGGATTTATCACAGTGTAGTTACGTCGCATAGCCTTCGCATCCAAACTGTGAATTTAAAAGTTTTTTTTGATTTGACAAATACACTGCGTAGTCCGTTTTTATAAGTTTCCCGTCCGTAATAGGGAGAACTATTGCTGTTGGGAGACAGGAACAAACGCTCTCGGAAAATGCCTGAACGTGATTAACTTAACCCAATTGAAATATAAAAGCAAAAGCACCAAAGATCTGAGGGCACTGTACTTGAAAGATTGTATTATTTCTAGTTTATTATTTGGATACTGAGACTCGTAAAACCTGAGAAAATTTTCTTTTGAACTCACTGTAGAATAAGGGGATTGAAATATGAAACGCTTTTGGAATATGACTGTTTAGCTATGGAGAAAAGTCGCTTGCATTCCGCTCTCGACAAACAAATTGGTCCAAGCACAAAGGCACATAAATCATGGAGTTGAACTCAGTTGGTTAAGCCCAGGTAAAGCACAGGTTAGACTAAACAGCAGTCATAACCTTTGCTAGAGAGAACGACCAAAACCGGATAGGGGCAAGGTATATGGCCTCCTTTGTTCGACTAGTTAGACAGTTTATCAAGCACATTACTACCCCTACTGTTTCTACATATCCATATTGCGTGAGCACAACAACACAAATCACCCAGCTGCTCCTTAGTGGTGTATCTGTGAGATTGCAAGTAGTATGATTTACAGTACATTTAAAATTTTGGTTATTCATTCTGTTACCCATATCATCCGAGATATCTGTTTCTTTCGAACGGTTACTCCAGAAAAGCATTTAGTTATCTATTCCCTCAGCAAGATGGCTGCTCCAAGCTAAGCTGCAAGAACTGAAATCGCTATTAGTTGTCTGGTATCAAATATGCTATACATGTTCGTGGAGTCATAAGTGAGTCCACTCATGCATTTTATCATGAAGCAGTTGTAATTGTGATTAATACATAGGTTATTTTAATCTAAGCACATGTACCTGCATCCGAAAGTCACTCTAAGGTAAATATGAAAGCTGCTACTGTTTAGAGTAAAATGAATGTATTCGCTTGCCCTATGATAGCAAATCAAAAGTGTTGGTTGTTTTGACTTACGTAGGAAAAACCTCAGATTTCGATATACGTGAATTAGTTAAAGGAATTAGCCGTCAGCAATGCAAAACGTGTTTATTCACTACCCTGTTTTCAGACTGCTTGAAACATCGAGCCACCTTACTTGATTGTTGTTTTGTAAACTCTGTCCAAACCAAGAGCATTCTGCGGTGCTTACTCACATATTGCGCCCGTGGGCAAACACGCTAACATATGAGGGAATAAAACTGTCAAATGGCAAAAGCAATACTGAGATGGCTCAACTGTAAAACGCCTTTCAAAATTATTCTAATCACTTACTCAGTTAGAGAATAATTCCTGTACCCATTTTAAGCTTTGACTATGGCAATAAATTGCACATTTTTTTCCTCACATTTCAGGATATCTCGTCAGACCAGGTGTGTTGCATATTCAAAAAGAGTTCTGACTTTATTTCGTGAATCTCTACCGAGGCTGAGCAAGGCCATCGGTTGTGTACAGAGGTAGTACTGAACACAAATGCAATAGCATGCCTACGTAAATATGATGAATAGTGGAGCAAATATCGTTTTCCAGCTGTAACACAGTTAACAGCTAATTACCCACGCTTGGACAAAGCATAACCTCCAAAGAAAAATCTCCACTGTTTTTTATCTCTTGCCTTCTGCTGGTATCAGCAGAATGCCAGTAATTTAGATCTGTATTCAAATGTACACGCTACATTTTTTCAGAACAAACAAGGCGGAGATGGTCTTCAGCAAATTCATTTCTCGTATGAACATTATTAAGTGCGATTTCCAATGATTTAACATCATATCTAACGTGGAGGAATTTTTCTCAACATTTTTACGATTCATTTATTTTTGGAAAATGACCCACGTTGTAGTGATGTAAATGTTGTGGCAGTATAGCCCGAATGCAACGATGTAATTCAGATCACAGTTAGGAGAATTGTTTTGCTGTAATTCGACGAACAGTGTAGCAGCGTATAACCAGGGGATGTAACATTACATAGCTTGGGGAGATACACAATAATAAGCCGATTCACTAGCAGGCAAACACACAATGGTGTTTGGTAAAAGTCAGCAAGTTCTGTGAGGTTGCTTGCTTGAAATTTAATAAACGCTTCGTTACTCAGGCTTTGTGACGTCTTACACCGCAAGTATTCTATTTGAGATTAGAATCTGAGCCACCAAATCTGAGTAGCATTTTACCTTGCATTGCATTCTGTCGTCTGTGTATACTACCCAGTTTTGAGTTACAAAATTTTTCCATAATTCTCTCATATCTTGGATGTTGACAGAACGTGTGTGGCTCCGCAACGATAACCTTGAACTCCAGTACTGTAGACCCCATGTGGCAGGCAAACAAGGAGGCCTGCAGCAGCTCAGATACCAGTACCACAATAACCGTATACGAACATGTGACGCAAGTAAGTGCGCATAATCCCTCATTTACATTCCAAAACACTTCAGCATCAGAGGAATTACTTTTAACTCTATGAACATATCTAACGACTGCGGAAGCGGGGTGACTGGTCTTTGATTAGCTATCTTCGTAAACCACTCAGATACAGTTAGCAGTATTTTCCTCGAAGCATGGACAAAACGGCGTGCATGCAAGAAAGTAGAAAAGCTATTAGAACTGATACATAAGCAATACTTGATGTTGCAATCAAGTTTGCTGAACTAAGTGCCACTAAATCATACTTACACATCGTCCATGAGTGGACAGACCAGGCAGACATGTTCGCGGGATCAGGTGATGAGGCATGCATGTCAAAACAAGTTTATTATACAACCTGACTTTGTCTGACAGAACATCCTACATCGATGGAAAGCATGAGATCATGCTAACAGACAGTGATTTCGCCAGTTTAGCCTCAGATAAACTGCCCAGCCGGAGTGAATATGAATATTTCACTGGTGTCATCCTGGTCTCTAGTGATACTGTGGATCCGATACATATTCTGATTTGTCAGTGTCGGAGCATAAACGCTAAATCTGGATTCAATAATAAACAAGTCGCAATTCCCTGCCAGCTTCCAGATCTGTACCATAGTGGTACAAAAGACACAAGAACAGCGTCAAAAAATCTTCGATATAATTTTGAAGAAACTGTTGTTGAGTGCCATGACAGCATAATAAACTTCAGAAAATGTGTTCTAAATTCATGGAATAGACAGGACCGGATTAGGTTCATTAGGTTCAAGTCCAGTGTTAACCTGGGTAATTAGAGTGGGCATACTGTGTGATTAGTTTATCAAGCCGATTAGTATCCGGTTCGACAAACACGCGTGTGTATCTGGGATCCTCTAGAACTAGGGCAAAAGATGTTGATTTCTTGTTAATAAATCTGTCATTTTGAGCTGATCGGAACACGGAGATACCGTTTTATTCATCCGGCCCTTGAAAATACGCCAAACGGATTTACATATCGCTGGCAAAACGAAGGCAACCGATGCTTTGATGAGTAAGTAAGTTAAAGGGTCCCGAGGGAGAAGTGAATTTTATCCGCCTTGCAGATAATCATTATGCAGTTGGTAGATGTTGTTTTGATATTTGCCAAATTAACCGGCGCGATACAGATGTTTAGTTTGAAGTGTATGTCATGTGAATCAGTTGTATCGGACCTCATCTAAGTCTACAAATCAGTTGTAAAATAACCAACAAGATGGACAAATTTTACTTTATTCCAAAGTAGGTGGGTTTCAAGCAAGCCTTTACTGAAACTGAAATGGATGCTATTGTTATTTTCATTTTGCATGCCATTCATATCATTTTCCTGAGGCACCCAGATACAGACTACATTTTCTTCATTTTATGTTCATCATATGGCGAATATGCTGCTGACGATATGCAAAATATCCGATTAAATTATTTGAATTAGCCCTACTTCTAGAGTTGCAGAAAACGTTCGACACCATGCTAATGATTTCGTCAACCTTAAAATCCATGAAATACGCGCATCCTATCAATATTATTTTGTGAATGAATAATTTCAAAAGATTAATCAGTGCTTTATTATGGATAAATTTCTCAGTTACAATAATTTGTGCTCTTTGAGGCATAAGCTTCATTTCACGCCCTCCCGCTGACTGTCTAAACTTGCATCACTTTGATTCTTTTTCAGCCTGACTCGAAGAACTGCGGTGAACTATTTCTCGGGTGTTGTAACCAGAAGGATGGTTGTATTAGGAATATTACGACGTCCAAATTAGAAAACACGTTTCAGTGTACTGGCGAAGCAACGGATATGTGGGTGGTTAGTATTCGATACGGAGCAGAATGTCAATATCAATACACTTTCAAATGGGTATACGGTATGTATTTGGATCTGATTCACCATGATTAATTTTGACGTAACGAATTGTTACATTCCCATAGGAGTATTACCGTTAGGAAGGGTGTAATACAACGCTTTCTGCAATCACGTCACAAACCTCACCTAAATCTCACAGTAAAATAATGACAAATGATGATTTTGGACATTCTTCCAAAATATGATGGGTGACTCATCAGGACAGCCGTAAAGAGTGTCGAAAAACTGGTTGATTTTTGCGACCATCTTGGAGACGTATTACACCAAGTAAGGCAACAAATTTCGTGATACTTGAGCATCATGTTTGCGCTCAAAACCTGTATTTGTGGCCACCAGGCCAAACATCTGGAACAGTATCTTAATCATTAGGATCTTAGAGGCCGCAATTTTTACGGCATTTAGGCAGTAAAACTCTGCGACTGCAATTTTTGAGCACTAGAAGTCACTAAAGTATAGGGTCCTAAGAGGTAAACGGTTGAATACGATAAATGTTGTAACGGTTGTCTAGTTAAAGTAGATATTATCACGTACATAGCAAGTTGTGGCCATTAAAGAGGAGTATATTTTTACGTACTTGGCTGTTTCACATGAATAAAATCCGTTTTTTTGGTTTATACCCAACGTAGCCATTGGTGAGTGCTTTCTCTTCTTTCGTCTTACCTACTAATAGGGAATTTAAAATTTTACTTACAAAAATGATGACAAACTCACATTGAAAAATAACTGGTGATTACAGTCTACAAAAGTTGTTTCTCGGCTACAGTACGGACGACTGGGCGGTATTGTGTTGGTACCCGGTCAAGTAAAATTTGATTTCTAATCAATTTGCCTGAAAATGGGTGAAAAGCATGCACTGCACTTTAACATAAAGCGCACATTTAGTCCCGCATTTCGCTTTTGGTTACGTTGTATGTACAAAGACGGCATTCCAACCAAGAGCTGAAATCCTGTCAATTGTCCTGCTAGCATTCTAAGACTGCTGTTCTGTATAGTATAACTGCCGGTTCTAAGATGAGGGAACAGGACAGTGAAGATGATCGCCCGTCTTCGTTGCAGTTGAGGTGGTGCGCAACCCAGCTGAGCAAATGTGATTTGGCGACTTAGGATGTATCAACTGTTTTGGAAGACGCGTTTTCCAGTGTTATTTAGAAACGCGTGCATAACAGTGCTGGAGTATCTTGACCAGTCAGTTCAAGCCTCCGAGAAGATGAAACTTTAACTTGAAGAATAATCCCTGTTCTGCAAGACTATCTGACTCAAAGAGAAAACAAATTACATATTAGGGTATCCACGGGGAGTAATTCACTGTTGAAAGAAGGCTTTTTATTGTTGGTTGTTGGTCAGTTGGTCATTGATTTGTTTGCCCAGCTAGGCAACTGACCTGCAAAAGTTTCGTTACTATACGAGGAAACATCATCGGCGCGCATTTGGGTGGGTACCTCGTGTCTGCCTGTGTGCGCTTGCATAGCATTTGAAGGCTATTTGTTATTTCTTAACTGGATGGGTATTCGGGTGACAGCGTTTCTGTTAAATGCTAAAACATGCATCGGCCACCACCACTGACTCTGCAATATGTGGATGTGTCACCGATTTGTTGGTGGAAGTTCTCTCCTTTCCACAATTTAGGTGCATCTCCATAGGGAAAATAACCGACTGACTATCAAATGGTTTCCCTAAAAACGCCAACTCTGTCGCAGCATTACCAGTGCTTCCATTTTGAACTATTCGTAATTTCTAAATTTTCTGAAAATGTGACCCTGTTTTCAAAATAAGCACTCAGTAAGGAGGACCAACGATCTTACAACATATGGTCCAGCATGATGTTAATGAAGTGAGGCCTTTATCTGAACTCATCTTACTGATGAATATGGAGTTTAATTCATGATTAAGAAGACATACTTGCGCATTTCCACTTTGACTCTTAAATGCAACCTAGAGGAAACCGTGACAGATTTCTAAAGCCTAGTTAGGAACTACTTAAAAGGTAGCGTTGAGACTCAACACAAAAGCGATCATCGGAAGATTTATTTAAAAAAACAGGGTACAACATAAGTGAGCAAGCTTCTCGCCACATTAGGTGTGGTGACAAACTCATATAATCAATATCTGCTGCCCTGCAGAAGAAAAACTTGGTATGCTCATACGCGCAAATTAGGCACATCAACCGGGTAAATGTTTTTCAACCATAGTTACTGAGGTTGCTACAGCATCAAGTTACAATAAACCACATGTGGCAAAAACTTGAAAGTTTTGAATCATTTTTACGCGGCTATATGTTGTTGTTCGATACAGACCAAAGGGTTACAAAAAGCTCGAGAAACTAATGGATGAAATTTACCAAAGTAGTTCGCGGTTTCCACCAGGCTTGAGCACAAACGTGAGAGGCCAGCAACACCTGATGAATAAACAATCTCAGCCCAAAAGCTAGTTGATGAACTCACTGAGGTGACCAGTTTACCTGATCCTAAAGCTCTCTGGAAGCAGAACGGACAGCAACCCACTTGACAGTCGGTCAGCAAACCTGAGAAACTACTGCTAAAGCTGCACATCTGGATAAACAACTCACCGTATGCTTTGCCAGTCATCCCATAATTTAAACTTGTCAATGCATCGTCGCCAGCTATTTTCACAAAAATATCTTCACGAGTAATTCATACAAATTCACCAAGTGATCAAAAGTCGAAATGTCAAAGATTAACGAACACCGTGATTGGAATGCATCAAGAATTCTGCTTTAGAATTTTTTTATGTTGTTTTTGGTCTTACCAGTGAGAGTCGGTAAAATTGGTACAATCGGATACAACACACATAAAACTTTGGAGACAAGTCCTGTCGATACCTTCAGTTGTACTGTTTGTACAGTGTCGTATAGATAGAAAATTTGGAATAATTCATTCCGTTTTCCTGTTCAACCGAACTGTTTCTAATAAACATACTACAACTATGAATATGGGAATCGTAGTGCAGAATGCACAGTAAGTTTCCTGATCAGGACATAATTTGCGACCAAACCCAACGCTTCACTGACCGTTTGGAGTTTACTTCAACTTCAAAAAAAGTGAACTCTTTATGTTTTTCATCACCAATTTGTCTGAATTCGAAGACTGCGGCTCGCATATTTTTCAAGTGATGCACTGAGATGCAGTGTTGCCCATCATCGATAAGGTTGCTACCGAAATTGTTCGAGGTACACCACAAGTGATTTCTAGTCACATTTTGGGTGTGTTTTATGAGACCAAATAGATGATTCGCTCCCTGTCTTAGTTGGTGCACTATTTTCCATTTAAAAAAGGTCTAGCAACGCGCACGCTGTAGTATGGATGTGAATGCAATATACAAAAGTCGTCCATATTACCTTAAACTAAGTCGCAATTGTGGGGGAAACGTTATTCAGTTATCCAAAACTATGCTCACATAGAGGTAGAATCGGGTGGATTAGATTTTCACTTGTGTTATGAGGGTAAGGAGCCTGACCGAGCTTCCGTAAGCGAAAACAATTGTCACGCTAGTTTATTACGTAGAAACCAAGCTTGTGGTAGATAAGGATTGCTGGCTCTGATGTGCACATGGAGACAAGGATTTTAGTCAAGCTACAGCAATCAGTAACAATCTTTATGATGTATGAATTTGAACCTTTGTACGTATCACCGTAGATTGCGTGGTTCATCTCCAAGGCCACCACATTTGTCCTCAGTAATCCGCAAATTAGGCATTTGACATGTGTTTTCTTCCTTTTTTCTGACTCGTGAGACGTGCACATACTAAACGGAAATTCTGACTGTTAGGCAAGTGAGTTGCGGCTACCAAACAAGCACGTCGTAGGCGCACTGAATCTGTGACGTTCACTCATCGTTTAATCGTGCCAAAACACTTTCGGTGTGAACCCGGAATTTTTACCGTATGACGGATAATGGAATCAAACAGGCTGGAATTAAGCAGAGCTGAATAACAACAACCCGTTTGGATATAGGTTTGCACAAACAGCCCACGATTACGTGTAAAGAGACAACGGTGAACAACCGTATATAATCGCCGAATTCTGAATGGGTTTTAGTGTGTGCTGTGTGAAGGTTGTAATATACAGGGCAAACGAAGGTTCACTTTTCAGATTCGTGCAAAAAACAAGTTACGATTCAGTGGTTTTTCATTGAAGCACAATTTCTGTTTTTAGTACCTCATGAAATTTATTTGGTTATAACACCAGGTTTAAAAGTACAAAACTAGCTATTAGTTTTGTCAACAGTTTGGTGGGTGCTTTCAAAGACATTTGACATAATGGGAATCGGTAATTGAGCTGTGGGAACTCTAGAACCCTCATAATAGACCTGTACCTAAAATGAAAGCGTATATGGACATATAATTTCAATTTAATCTGGAAAACATGGTCGATATACTGAAAACATGAAATTATCACACCTTAATCCACCGATGTATCACTGAACCATTTTGTACTAGATCTCCTTCCACTTCTGTGTACCTAGTACATAAATGTTGAAGACATTTCTTTTACGAGTTCATTTTTGTGAGTTGTGTTCAAAGCCTGGAAAATTATGCAACCACATTCCTCTAGAATGGCTAGATGATCGATCGAAATTTCAGAAGTAGAAACCACCTGCAAACCACCTGGTTTTGGCCCCATTTCTAATAGAAAAACATTATCTTAAAACACAAAGATTGCTTATGTTACAAAGAGCTATGCACGGGTTGTTTTTTGTATGTTGATGGCACAAGGATCTAAACAAAAGGAGAACTCTTCTGTGTACTAGTACATAAATGTTGAAGACATTTCTTTTATGAGTTCATTTTTGTGAGTTGTGTTCAAAGCCTGGAAAATTATGCAACCACATTCCTCTAGAATGGCTAGATGATCGATCGAAATTTCAGAAGTAGAAACCACCTGCAAACCACCTGGTTTTGGCCCCATTTCTAATAGAAAAACATTATCTTAAAACACAAAGATTGCTTATGTTACAAAGAGCTATGCACGGGTTGTTTTTTGTATGTTGATGGCACAAGGGCCTAAACAAAAGGAGAACTTAGAATGTCTCAACCAGATCAGTGGTCACACAAGGAGACAATTCCGTGAATTTACGGGGTGTGGCCTTACCATTTCTTCTTTGCAGTAAGACGAAACTCTTTGGTTTTTTGTTATGTCATGCTTCCATCATTCACGTTCGCCGCACGTAAAAAAATTGATTTTTCGTAAACTACTGGCGGCTGCGTAAAAATCACACAAGGGTCTGGTATAAATTTAAGGACCTCAATAATATAAGGCTCACATGGGTGTAGCAATTTCATTGCGAATTTTGATGAACCCCAACTGACCTGTGCAATTATCACTGACTGGACTCCAAAGCCTTTGTACCAGATATTCTGAAATGTCAGTTAAATGATCTATTATGCCTGCCTATTTGACTTGGCCATTAATGCTCGGCTGCTGGCAACCGAGTGAATACTTGAGCATTCCTGATGGGACCTATGAAAGCCTTATGGTAAATGACTGGCATTTATGAAATTATGTCAGCACTGATGGGTCACAAAGTTTCATTGGGAGCTTGCAAAATCTCTAATCCATTGTATATATTCAAACGTGTCGCAGAAACCCAAACTTATTTTGTCGTCTGCTTAGGTTTTCGTGACGTGTGTTTTCAATTTGGGTCGATCGTTTTTCGTTTTGGTGTCGTATCATTTTAGTGTAAGGCGATAGATTATTCAAGTTTGTTGTTTGGATCACAAGACAGCAATTCGTACTTTTGGGTTATTTTATGCCAGTCATGCCGTTCGGGATTTCATATTTGTTTTCCCTGTTGAAAAGTTAACTTTCTCCTTTCAGTACAACAGAAATCTATATAATGTAGTATTTTGATAGCTCTTTTGAAGCTGCAACCCCAGTTTTTTTCCTTTAATCTTTATTCTTATTTTCATGAATTCGTATTAACTTGGACGCTCACTCCTTCAAAGCTCTCACAAAAGGAACTGACTTTGATCAGTACGGACTTCGTGAGGTATTTTGAATTTCTCCAATCTAGTCAGATCAAGCTTGGTTCTTGCTTTCCGGGTTGTGAATTTGTAGCAAGACCTTCGTAGCAGATAAAGATGCACGTAAAAAACATACTTATGGGAGATAAAATGAAGTCAAACTACACCACGGGACACAGCATAGTTCCTCGTGTATCGCATAAGGTATACAGGTGCGCCCAACTCAGCTGATAAACCCGGAAGTGTGTTTTTCACCATTTTCATTTGTAATTCCAACCTTAAAATATATGGGAATGGCCGCAATTGGCATGGGCCTGCCTTTGACGCGAATAGCTGAGTAAATTATGGCATGTATCAAAGCACATACTGACAAACAACTAACCTAAGTCATCATCATCATTGTCAGTTGTAATAACCGCGTACTCGTCGTACAGTGGTTGTAGCTGCCGCAGTTTCGTTCACCGATGATTTGGGGGAGGGGAGGTAGGTGCGCATTGGGGGCAGGAGCTGATAAATTGGTGTATAGATCCAGCATTGTCAGTGGGCTGTCAAGTGGGGGGATTCGGGAGGCAATAGCTTGGATGCACGAGCGCCATTGAGGGCGCTACTGGGCCATGTCTGACAATGTCTCCAACAATTTATGTGGACCGTCTCGGGGTCCCCATCCAGGAAGATTGCAATGACCAGCGCAGATGAGTTTGCTGGTAAAGGTCTTCACACTTCACTGCCAAGTGATTGCTTGACCGCCTCTCTCGGATCGCCAATGAAGGTAAAAAATTTCCTCAACGACAAGCACAAAAAAGCGGGATCCAAAGCAGTAAGGACCAATTTTCACATGCAATAAAAAAGTACGCAGTACGATTTAAGAATGGCTGCTTCCCTAACCTTAAATGCACACAACGTGTGTTTCAAGCACATCGAGCTATTCCATGCCGGCGAACTTTCCTGACCGTGGACGACAAGCTGAGCAAGTTTGGGGTTTGGTCCACATAATTTCGAAAGACAAAAATGATCTGAGATCTTGAAAAAGAGAACATTCCCAAATTTACTGTTCAATTTCGGCCCATTTGTGTTAAAATACCAGAGAAAACTGCAGTTTTCTTGGCATTCTTGCACCAATGACAGCAATGAAGAATATGTAAGACAATGCTAAACAAAAATGACATTTGTTACGCACTACTTATATGGTTGCTTAAAATTTGTCGATAGCTCACGACCGGTTTCGCCTTTCTTGGGGCTCATCAGGTACGTGCAGTCCTCGCGTTTCCGTCAACCTTATGTTCTACTTTAAACGAAATTAGCGATATGCACTCATCCGCAAACTACTTTCAGTTGCTTGGAAACATCACAAACAAAAGATTCAGCTGGGTTTTAGGTCAGTCTCTCGAAAAATCAAATTAGTTTGCAAATGAGCGTATTTCGCTAAAGGTGACATACCTCTTTATAAAACACGTTTTTATGAAGCGACAAGTTTCAACCTCTCAATCTAATTACACTATGGGACATTAACAAGCACTAGGAGAGTGAGGTCTAACTTTGCACTTTGAACTTAAAAGCTGATCAAACATCCGACAAACACTTCGCACTATTTTAATACAGGATGCTTTCTTGTGCATTATTTGCACCCGAAACTTTAACGGATAGTAGTGTAAGGCAGAAAGCAGCTCCCGCTTTCAAGATACCGCGTTCAGATCAATTTGATCCTACTGCAAAACAAAATTTTATTTCCGACCATTTTTCCGAGATGATTTTACTGAATCATTACACCTTTGCGTGCAAAATATTCAGATGTCCCGGAAACCGTAAGATCAGTAGACTACCTTAAGAGTATTTGGATGCTGTTGTGGTGGAAATGATGGGCTCTGAAAAACTTACGCCCACTACATAGCGGGGTGTTGTGCAGCGTAGCAGTCTACTCATACGATTGCAGAAAATTCCTCCACAGCCCATCTGGGTTTCGCCATTATTGATGCCCATTAGGTATATATAGATTTTTCTTTTTCGGCAAGCCTATTTTTTGCTTGAACACTAAATTCTGCGCAATGTGTGCTATACACTCAGTTGAAAATTACCTTCGTCTCATTGGGAGGTTCCACTTACTCCCATTTGTATGAAGTAAATTCTGTTGGTTCTTTCATTAACTCAAAAGTAATATTTGAAAGTATTGTGTAATTCTACAGGGCGAGCGCATCACCGAAAAACACTAAATGCTGGTAACAATTGCACGGC
>NW_008751700.1:776980-812695 GCF_000715545.1 Opisthorchis viverrini | reverse complement strand
CTCCCCGGACCCCCCCCCCGCCCCCACGCAGTGTGTACCTCATCGTACATCAAGGTTTTCTGGACAATCTTAGCGTAGCAGGTTTTATTTCGATATCTTTTCATGGATATCCTTTCTATAAAACCACAACACCCTACATATCTTTTTCGGTACTGGTCACGACAATTTTTCGGGCATTAAATATGGGCGATTGATTTCCACGTAAGTGAATACATGTGAATACACGTAGGGCAGATAAAATGTGAAACGAAGTTAAACCCAAACGATTTAAGTCGTTCAGCTTGAGGGTACATATCTATTTAGTCTCAAATCATTGAGAAATGGAACAATATCTGGACGTAATACAGCAATTTCTTTATTTTTAAGTTCACATCGATGTACAACTGAGAGAACCAAAATTATTTCAAAATTCTTTGGAGTTACGACGGGCTGTACTTTTGGATTCCACATTCTACCTTCGGAGGTATCATAATTTTTACACATGCAATTATCAAGAAACTTTGCTTAATCAAATAACTTATATTGGAGTGTGTATGATTGCCTATATTGAGCACCATGAAAAACCATTACAAACAGTTCTGTCGTATTCGCAGTAGGCCAATTATGTAATAATCTTGTCAGTGACAGATTGCGGGTGACGTTGTGTGTTTTCGTTTTAGGAACAGGAAGCCGGTTGGCCGTTCATGCAACCCAGATGGTTCTGCTTCCACTGCTTGCAACTCTGTTCAATTAATCGTCCCACCGCCCCACTCAGAAAGTTTACACAACTAATTTTCAAAGATTCTAGAAACTTATGTTGCCCGTGGGAGTCTTCCATAAAACAGCTGACGTTCTGAACATCTCTTTATCAGAAATTGTGCCTGCTACTCTAACGACGATTCTCCACCATTTGCTAAAGATATGACCAATGCTTGTAATCCTACCAACACCCTGTACCAAACTTTTTGTGAAAATTTTACAATAACTTGTGTATAACAAAGGCTTCTGAAGCTTGTTTGTTCTCATTTAACATCAGAGTGTGTGTGTTTCGTCCGCAGCTCTGAGTCTAGCGCACTTAGTTGTTCTGCATCATCGAAAACTCTCTAAGAGATTCAGGGCTGTCACTGTCTCACTGGACCTCACACTGAAGATATCACCTCGATTGGTGATGAAATGTTCGCAATTCAACTGCCAAGCTCGACTAACACACCAACAAACAAGTTGCTTCGATTTCCGATAACTTGATTTTTTAAACACAAGATTGGTGAACCAAGATAGAGGTTAAAATGAGAATTTGGTCAAGACAATCTGTCCCCCTCAGATAGGTCCAAATCAGGCAGTGGTGAGGCGGAGTGAAACAAGAAATAAACATCGCGCTCATTGCCTCAGTGTTTCGTCCGCAGCTCTGAGTCTAGCGCACTTAGTTGTTCTGCTTCATCGAAAACTCTCTAAGAGATTCAGGGCTGTCACTGTCTCACTGGACCTCACACTGAAGATATCACCTCGATTGGTGATGAAATGTTCGCAATTCAACTGCCAAGCTCGACTAACACACCAACAAACAAGTTGCTTCGATTCCGATAACTGTGATTGATTTTTTAAACACAAGATTGGTGACCCAAGATAGAGGTTAAAATGAGAATTTTGTCAAGACAATCTGTCCCCCTCAGATAGGTCCAAATCAGGCAGTGGTGAGGCGGAGTGAAACAACAAATAACCATCGCGCGCGTTGCCTCAGAAAGTAAAAACCTTGATTTGAATATAACTGTCCTTACAAAATTCAGACGGTACCAGCAAAAGATTACCCACATATGTGGTTCCGGATGAGCCCCGAAGAAACACGATATGAGGGAGCGTGTACAAAGGAGCGAGCGCTTATGGTATACAGGAATGGTTTCACAGACTTGTCTCAGATAATTTCGAGTCTCACCGGGATGGGAGTTTTCGAGAAATTCTGGAAAACGTATTCTATTCGTTTTACATACCAGTTCGGGTTATTCACTTTTGTGTGCGAAATATTTTGTCAAACGTTTGTGCAAATTACAGAAATGTAATCACCAAGTAGGTATATCACCTGATATGATTTGTTTTATATTTGGTATATACACCCACATGAGCTTTCTTGATTTTTACTAGGAGTTAATGAATTCTTGTGTTACGCCTTGGACTTAATTCCATAGAACTATCTTGGCTGAAAACGATATATACCTTCAGTATGCCAATCTGTGAAGACGCAGATCAGAAGTTCATCAAGCTGAGTGGAAAAAACTGAGAGTGTAGCATTTGAAGATGTAGATCCGGAAAATGATTTCGTGGTTTTATTGAAAACACGAACTCAAGTATATCGTATCATGTAATCAGTGGATGTAAAACGTTTTTCACACGGTTAATAAGTGGAATGATTCGCCTACCTTACACTCGGTGACTGCGAATAACCTGACGCAATTTAGTCTTCAGACTTTAACCTGTTAAACATGTGGGTTGATTCAGAAGACCCACCACTCCTCGAAATTGGTCTGACTGGGTGGGCGCATTGAGAGTAACGCATCAGCTTACCTGGTCTTTTTACATAGGGCTAGGAAACATTCGACTTTTTATTGTCAGTTCATCAGCTAAGTTCGACGGCTAATGGGGAAGAACGATCTACTCATTCCCTTGGATTGTCTAAACGAGTCAAAGAGGTCGAAATAAAGTTTCGTGCCAAACTGAGTTTCCCAATTTTTTCAACGTTGTCAGTGCACACGTGTTCATGCAATGTGAATCTATCAACCAGCTGTTTGGTAACTGTTAAATAAGTATCCAGTAGCGCTCACTAAATGACAAACTTGTTGAGACATATTTGTTTATCAGATATGTTGAATTTTTATCGTTCAATCGCGTTACGTCATATTGGTTGATCACAAAGTTCAACTGAATTCACCAAATCAATAAATGAATTGAAAACTCAACGAAGAAAGGACCATAGACAGGAGTTTTGCGTATATTATGAATAAACTTATACGTATACGCACAGGAGTCGAATTTGAATAGCACACTAAAACAAATATTCTGGCCTACGTAACTGCCTGGCCACATTCTTCGCGGTATTACACTTTTGGAATAAAAGTAAACATCTTGTACTTTGGAAAACACTACCAATTTACCGCAGTATGCCTCACAAGATACACTGCTCCTCAGAAAGGAAGGGGATACTAATTAGGATGTCAATTTTAACTTCCGCTATACGGGTTGTTCATACTGCATTTGGACTGACGTATGGGCTAAGGCTAGGAGTCCGATCAGAACAATTAGTATGGGCCTCATTCGCTCCGAAGTTCAGTGGTCTTTTTTTATTTACTACACATATTACGGTTTGGCTGATGCGACCCCTCGCAACGAGATTGCTTGTCATGCGTCGGTCTTGGCCTCAGCAAGTCCGCTTGCCTCAAAACCCCGGTAAATCTTGAAACCATCATTCAAGCCTCTATGGTCTGTCTACCCCTTCCACACATTTGGTTCTCTTAAACTTGTCAGACCGCCAATAGCGACTTATCTGAAGGCTCCCTATTGAGGAATGACTGGTTCACTCACCACCATTTGCCGTTAACTGCAGTATCCTTGCACTTAACTCGGTTACCATGGTGAGGGGAAACACAAAATCGTTCTTCAAATTGTGGCGCGCATTTCGCCTGGAAACATTTCCACTGAAACCAACCAGACAACAACCTGCTTCTTCAAATATGCTGGATGCATTTTCTGTGGGCATGCTACTTCGCCTATACGGGGTTTCAAGACCCAGTTACGGTTGTTGAGCTTACCACCTCATCGGTTTCCTCTCGCCTTCTGTTGTTCAACGCCATTGACTCAGGAGCCACCGCTTCTGATTCTGCTCTGGTTGAAATCTTCTAAAATTCGCGGACTACAGGGCCTCAGCTTGTTTCTGGCCTTCTGATAGTCAAAATCACTTGTTTCGTTTGGCCGATTCTGGTAAACGCACCGATAAACGCTGCCTGTTAAATATATCCGCTCACGTTCGAACACGCTGCAGCCCAGTTACACGTACGCAATATTGATAAGGTTTTGAGGAGTACATTATGGTAGGTTAATAGTTCTATTAAAGTTCTGTTTGCCAGATACATAGATGCGCAGTTACGCAGGCTTGTTGGCGATCAAGCTAATTTGTCGTTTTGTAGGCATGTTCATTGAGGGACTCCTGCTGCACTTACCTGATGCAGTAATACTACAAACAAGGGATTCAGATGGACTCAGTCGAGCCTCCCCTTGAGAAAAATTGGCGTGTGAATGCGTGCATATCGTGAACCATAATTAAGGTTATGGAACCGAATCGATTGTGAATTTACGGGCTAACGTTCAAAAACAAAGCTTTAGTCTACTTGCGAGTAGTCAGAATGCAGAAATGTGAAACCTGGTCTATTCAATTGGCTGCAGGTCGAGATGGTTGTATGTTGTATGTTCTCGGCTCAGTGGAGTAGGCACACTTATTGTAGTCTATTCACGCTTACTCCCTACAGACCTTTTTCCGTGATCTTTTCGTACCATGAAGGGGGACTGTCACTGTGCCCATGATTTGTGGCAGTCAGCCGGACGGATGAGGTCTAGCTCAAGTAACATACATTACACACAAAATGCATCGCGATATTTCACTTTCGCCGTGTGTCACACGAGACCATCTGAGTTATTAGGCGGATGTAAGCGGTCGATTATTTAGTGTTGCCGCCGTGAGCTTAACGAATATCTTATCTAAAAGCGGTTATTCAGGATGCGTCGCCCGTATGTCGCATATATTCTATGGATTCTTACAGTCTTCTGCTAATAAACCGAATGTTTAAATACTGACCTGCAGGCGACTATTACGCCTTACCTTGTTATTTTCCACTTATTTTTGCAGTGTAACTTGCATGCTTACATTTGAATAGCATCACATTCATGCTTTCCTTAATCGACACGTAGGTTATCGTGCGTCAAATTATTAATACCACTGATTATGTAGAATTTAGTTCATTTTTGTAGTACATTTTAGTGGTGAATTGTAGTACATTTTCTTGTTGATGTAATATTGTACGTGGTTGATTTGTTCTGTTTAGTATCAACGTAGCTAAATACTTAATAATTGTGCTTCTCTGAAACAGATTACCCATTGCACCAGCATATAAGTGTATTCGTTAGAACGCACTTTAAGTGTGTTCGTGCCTACTTCGTGATCAGCAGAACCCTGGCAATTCTATGACTAAGTGCAGGCATTTGTCCCACGGGGACCTGTTAATCGGGATTTACCCTCAAGTTTTCCTGATAAATTACATGTTGGATATCTGTTGGTTGCGCGCATAGGTCACGACCATATAACCGAAACAACCACCAACTCGACGGATTCGGACATGGTCATTCCGTTCAGACGAATAAATGGGAGCCAAATTTTGTTCTAACAAAAGTTCCGCAGGCTGAATTAATGAAGACCACCAACTTTCCCTTGGATGCGCCACGCGTTGAAGTGTTTGACATCTGGAAAGATTGATTTTTTTGCATTGTTTCTTTCGACGTGAGACCTGATATCCAACGCGGAGTTTTCCCTATGCTTGCCTGCAGATATAATTCTTCTTTGAGTGATTTTCAAACCCTGGATGCAGAATCCATTTGTTCAACGGTTTCGTGATTGAGCATGACTTCGGGCTGCACAGAACGTCAAAATCTGTTGACATGATATTATTATGTGTCAAGATGTGTTTTGGCGCTAGAACAGCATATCGCCTAGATCACAATCTGTCACTACGCATTCCGGACAGTCGGTGAGTGGACGGAGCTTACTACAATGACTTAGTAGCATGAGACTAGCGGAACGGGTGTGAAATTGTTCGGAGCGGAAACATTGCCATAGACTGGAGAAGAACGAACAAAGCGAGTGACCATATTATGCCATTCAGCCACCCTATATATTTACATACTAGCTTTGTATATTTTGACCTGACTTGGCAGCACAACCGTGTCCCAGTTATTCTGTCTTCCCATCACCGCTTGACCTGGAAGGCCCGATTCAGGTATAGCATTAGGCAGTCCCCCGGTTCAACAGTATGCGAATTAGCTTATTTAATCAATGTTTGCTTCTTCGGTTGGGGGTTAGGAAATTTAATGATATCGTCAGGTAAATCTATCCGACTGAAGGTGAGATAAATTTGGCATGGCCGAATTTTGGAGGTTGGATGCCTGGTTTTTCGTTTTGGAACGTTTACTTATTAAATCATCATTGCCAAAGTCTTGTACGGTGGCCTACACTTTTAGCAACATCCTACTTTGTCTTCAAGATGGATGCCTTCAAAACACTTGTTTTATAAGCCTGCCCGATGCTTTATCCAGTGCGGTAGTTTTCGGCTTTTCAACTTTTATTGGGAATCATTTGCAGTGCGACTACCGTGAATATCCAGTGTTTCAAATTCAGACTAATTCAAGTAGGTAATCAATCTGGCCCGAAAGCCAGTCCAGCGCATACCATGTTGTTCAGATATAAACTGGACACACTCACCAAAAGTGAAAACGGTTAGTGAGTTGTCTAAAAACAGCTAAAAGATGCCTGCTGACATCCATAATCGTCCCATGGCAACAGTCACATTTTGACAAGAGTAAAATTTTTTCAACGTGATGGCCTTACGTAAACTTGCGTTGTCTGTTGCTGAGTAGCAAACTGTTGTGCGGGTTTTTGTATACTCCCCTCTAATTTCTAATCCACTTTGTAAAAGGAGTAAACCTTGGTGTGCATAGCGTCGATGTTTTGCGAAAAATCTCCTAAGACATAACTTTCTGATACCGGTCACGCCCCAACAGGAATCGTTTTGGTCAACGTACAACCCCTGACTGTGTAACGATCCCAACCATACGATATAATTACACGCATTGAGTCATGTAACACCGGACCGAGCGATCCAGACCAAGCTTTCTATCACTCGACCGAGTTCTGAAAGGCTTTGACGCAATGTCTTGTTGTCTACTGGCTTCGCCTATAGACTCGACAGAAAGTGTGCAATTTCAATTTTTATTGTGTATATTCAAGACACTTGCCGCTTCCTTACCGCGTAAACCGATGAATTTGAACCAAGAATGATGAAGAGACTTCCAAACTATTGGTAGAAAGTACTCTTGAGTAGGACTTTTAAGCTGAAATTTTTCCTTTTTTACCAGTATGATTATAGGGTAGGCTTTTCTAGGCGAGATATGTTACGACACACTAATCAAAATAGGGTAATGTCTATCAGGTTATTGGCATGCTCACTGAAAATTTCGACAACGTTAGCTCAGCACCAATGAGAGAGGGTTAGCTCAAGCAATTCAAGTGTGTCTTAGTATAGTAAGTTTGTGAAAGAAATTCCTCACTTCGTTTTTATCGACCGAGTGTACAGGAGTCGTTTTCAGCGCGCTATCATGGTCTGATATTCCAGGCTGAGTATGTTTTGTCCGTTCACAAAGAAATGAATCGGAATAACGTTTGTGTGATTCTGTCTACTATACTGTTCCCTTCAATCAGAAGCGTGAAGTGTGTCTTGACGGCTGCATAATGACTTGATTTCTTCAAAATATCTTCTTAGTAAAGGGCTCAATGGGTTTAAGTCTAGTAGCTGAGTGTTTTACAATGACTGGGGATGAATATAGTAGAGCGATAAGACGCTCTATCGTCTTCTCTGCGCAACATGTTCATTCCAGCTACAGAATTTGAGTGCTATATGGATCGGTTGAGACATTTTAAAAAGTGATGAATCATCTTAAGAGTTAGAATCATAACTCCTTATTTCACCAGAGCTCCAGTAATGCAAACGCATTGGTACTTATTGACCGTAAATCTCCTTATGACAGTCGCTCATGAGTTTACCAACCTGAACCATACGATGACTCAGCGTAACTTTCAAACGCCGACGACACTTTCAAACGTCATGACACTTGACATCGCTCAACAAACATCAACCCACCACACGAGACCACTTTACCAAAACTAATTTGATACATACCTGATACACACATCTCAATTATTGAAACACGCATATTCATAAGCAACTGGATTAGCTCCTATAAACTTAGATGGATTTCAGCTAAGCATGATTTGGCACAGAGAACCGTTTATGAAATACTCGACAGATGATTTCCCAGCCTGTTCTAACTTACTGATGTCGACCACGCCTACCATGGATTCGTTCTGGGATACGTTCTCGCAATCGAACTTGGTATAAAGTAACCTTTCACTGGCATTCGTCGAAACAGATTTTCTACTTATTTTTCTACCCGCAGGTGGTGGCCTCTTGGAACAGGATGAATATATGTGAGAATTAACGTGCATTTCCACCGAAGTGGTCAGCTGGATAACTAATTAACCAGCGTGACCGATACCAACTCAATTACACATCCTGATTGACTTATGGTGCCCGTCTTTATTGGTTTGTCGACTCTGAAATTGCTCGCTACATACTCGACGTGGCGTCTTGAGTCCCAAGTTGTTTTAACTGCGATGTAGATTTCCGGTGGACTGCTTTCTGCTCCTCTGACCTAGCGCTTGAACCAAGGACAGCATTTGAACAAAGCTGTGTAATGATGCATTGTCAACATACGCCACATTTTCGTACAGTTTTCTGTTCTCATGCGAACAGACAACAAAGCAACCGGTTCAAACGCATGGTTTCCAGTCTATCGTAAAGTTTATTTTCCCAACTCTCATGACAGATGCACTGCATTGCTTGCTTCCCTGAGCAGCGTGGTGTCCTCTGGTCACTGAAGTAACTCTAAGTGGACTATCGTGTATTCACGGACCATGAGATGCGGCGCAAAATGCAAATGAGCAAGCTTGATTCTAGCTTTTACGATTCGCGCACTGACTCCACCAGGCATGCTTCTGTCAGAGCTCGTGTGACTTCCAAGCCATGCAAAACTCCCCACAACATACAGTGTTTTCTCTTAAATTGCAGGAAGCCCACTGAGAGAGTGCAAGTTGTAAAGCATGACTTTGTAATCTGAAGTTAGAAGACACATGGTAAACGATGGTATTATAGTGGTCAACAAGGCATTTAGTTTAGCTTTGTCTTCGAACATGAGGACATTGAGGGCAAGGCACACCAAGATTTTTGGTCCCTGTACGTCTCATCTTGCTCTAACACCTTACAAGGTGGAGTTGTGATCACCTCAGCCTCCACCAAGTCGATATCCGAATTGATGCCCACGGGTTTTGTATGCCGCATTAAGATGACACATAATCACTGGTGCCGGAAGTCGTTTTACAAAGGGGGTCAATCTGGCATCCCTGTGATCTCTACTCCCACTGCGCCTCCCCCTTTTGAAATTGGCCAATACTATCGATTGAACCCAATTATCTGGGATAACCTTATCCAAGATGGACTCAAATGGTCTACGCAAGTGTAGAATTCACCGCCGTAGGTCATCGGGAAAAGAATCACAATTAGCTTTTCTCCAAAGGATTGGAGGTAAGAGTTGTAAAACTGAATTGTTGTTCTTCTAAAGATTATGTCAAAAGATCTTAACGCTCTTCTCTGGAGGTCAGAAGGCCAGTTTGATTTCTGATAGTTTCGTTGACAAGAGCTATCTGGCAAATGGTCGACCGAATCTAATAGAACCTGCAAAAATTTCCTGTATTATTCGAGTCTTTTATTTCTCCAGCATACTGAACCAGCCAAGCTTACCGGTCTACATGAACACTCGTTTTTCATGAGATCTGATGATGGACAGAGTTGAGTTGTGGGTACGACCAGGAGGAATCTGTGACCGACCCTCCAGCAAGGCCAAATTTTTATAAGAGACTCAGTGCCCAAACAGGTTGTGCCGCAGAGTGTGGATCCAGCGTTATATGGAGCTTTGGACGTCTGTCTCTAACGGTCATGAATGACTTGACAGGACCGTAACTAGGCCTGTGATGTGTGATGTTTTCTCTTTCAGTTTTATCGCTGTCTCGGTTTTTACAGGTTTCCTCAGTCAGTCATTCTGTTTCAAAGGGAGTTAAGAAGAGTTAAGAGAGTTTGAATGTGGTATCCTTTTGGTTCACAATGAATGGTCTTTTTCACTCAGGTCTCTAAAATTTGTGAATTACGGCAAAAACACCAGTTGGGTACTGCTGTACCCGCGAGGAAGCATAAAACGAATGTCGCTTCAGAAAAGCTCGATGTAAATGAGAGGCTGTAGTTTATTTACGGTGGTCCGAATCATCTTCGGTCGAATGTGCACTCTAGCGCATCAGAAAAGCTGTCATGTTGTGCGAAAAGTATCAAATGCGTAACGAATATGGTCCATGTCGACTATACCGGCGTTTATTAGCAGCTGAATTAGTGGATTATCGGTAATTTGATATAAATGGGGCATAAATACGCTTATCCGCACTGTATAATGGAACATCATTTAATATCTCAATGTGTCGAACGTAATTGGTCATTATTCACAAAGTATTCAGCCACCGTACTCCATTTCTCGAAATAGAGCTTCCTTAGGCGATCACCACAATACGTCTGACATTGTTGTCGTGATGGCAATATGTCCTGTTCTTTTTTTGCACCAATACACTGCCGATAGTGAATATTAAAAAAATAGGAGTGCTGGTTAGTGACAGTGTACTCACCCGAATCCCGTTCACCACTATCATTTTTCAAGTGATTTATACTGCAGTTCATCACCTTCGTTCTGTATATTGCATCACACTCATCTGACTTTCCCCTGAAAATTAGTGTGCATTTGATTGAACGAGCTTGAACTAATGTATGTGGCGCTTGCCACTTGAGGTCAGATGCCCGATGGTAAGTCAGTCATTCAAAGCGGTTCAGAAAATACTGCCTCTGAGTTTTTATTCCGTTTATTGCAAATTAAAGTATGTATGGCAATGAACTGAAAGCACGGATACTCTTCAAACCAGATTAATAGACGTATTGTTCAGAGGATATGATCAATAACGCTATGTTAACGAGTTATATGTGGATAGATGTCAGGAATATGTAAAACGGTTTGGTTCAAAATACTGTGCTCAAGGTACAAGCATGAAGGTTCCAGGTTAAATAGCACGTGTCATTGAACTATCAATGTGCCACAAAATATCGTATGAACACAAATTACAACCTCGACAAAAATCAGCAACTGTAATCCATATTGTCACTGTGTCATTTGGACACGACTCTTGTGAGTTAGCAATGTTAGTGAGGATGCTGGTGTTTGAAACCGACCGAAAGAAAACTTGCCTGCGATTGAACGCGTAAGATGGGCGGTCACGCTTTCCACGGGGGGGGTGACCTATAGTCATCTAAGCAACCAGAAAAGTTGCGTTAGAAGAACCAAAATTATGCTGTGCATGGCTGTTCGGCTGCTCACTCCTGCAAGAAAGAAAATGATCAAACATGATGTTAGCGATTTCGTGAATCTCAACGTGCAAGTAAATGCGTAACGAATAACCAAAGAAAACCTAGCCGTTTGATTCCACTTTCTTCCAGGGATGGAAGCATTATGCAGATGGTGAAAACGGCGCCTCGTGGATAACAGTGCTCAGTAGTTACAAAAACGGATATTCGGCTTGGATAATAGGTGTAAGGTAAGCATCTCGGAGACCACCCATCATGCATGTGAAGAATGTTTTTCCCTGGGTGTTCAACCGTCCAACATACCGGAAATTCTGCACCGGGTAAAGATTTTGGCCATTTGGTACCACAAGCCAAATAACTATCTGGAAAAGTGAAGTAGTCACCAACATGGCTTTACCAACATAGGTTAGTTCAATTGCACTGCACATTCACAGAACCACTCATCCACATTTTTGTGCCCGTTGTATCTCGTTGACCTTGATTTGTTTGTCATCTAGACAGACGAGCATTTCCACCCGGTGTGTTTTGACTTTCACTTACACATTACATTTGGCAGCAACCACAAAATTAGATCTGGCGTTCAAAGTTTTTTGAGGTCCAAAGATTTGGTTGATTTAACGGACGTGCGTTATGGATACAGACGAGTGAATAAGAAGCCAAGTAACACCTGTTCTTATTTCATCCAAAAACGTTCTTCAAGTTACGTTCGTATCGCACTACTCATAAGGTTGCTGACAGCCCACGACTGGTTTCGCCCTTCTTGGGGCTCATCAGAGAGGTACAGTCCCCGAGTTTCCGTCAACCTTATGTTCTACTTGAAACAGCATAAACGAGAGATTAGCTGGGTTCCAGATGAGTCTCTTGAAAAACCAAACAAGTTTGTAAATGAGTGTATTTCTTTTCTTCAAGTTTCCAACGAAGGTTCCCTCTCTTTTAAGTACATCCTTTGGCTAAATCTGGTCGGAAACCCCAACAGGAGTAGCAAGGATACCAAACCCGAATAACTTTAGGTTGACAACTCTTTTGTTGGCTGCGGACCTTTTATAAAATCTGCATTAGGAGGGGCTACGGGACAATCGAGCAAGACTTCTAAGGCAGGTGCGGAGAAGTTAGCAAGAACGGAAACAACGGTTTCTTAAAATGCAAATTTATTGATCACAGGCACCACGTGAGGGCACCTAGCCAGCGGAAAGTACACTCCGTGGACAACATTAGGACATGACTATCGAAATTGGGGCTCGCCTCTTAAAGTGAATTTCTGTACAACTATCCTGCAACATCAAATTACGATGCAGACCGATCTGACGCACGGTGACACGAAAGTATTCTATCTGGATTAGGTGGGTCCAACACTACAGCAAACAAACAGTACTCAAACCGATTGTCTCGGTAGGACTCGCTGTTCATACCTCTGCTACATCGGCCGCCCCTGTCCGCATAACTGACACCTGAAACGAGATACGGTGCTACCAGATCAGGCTGTTCAATTGATGGTCGAATCGTACGCTAAGAGTGGCAAATTTTGTTACAACCCCCCTGATACCAGTTGAGGTGGCATCACCCATTTACTCTTGTCAAGCGTCGTAGAGAAAACTGTGCAAAGCTGATCGTCGAACAGGTAATGCTCCTGTTCTGTGAAACGATGTTCCATTGATCGTATAGTCAGGCACTAAATCGTATGTAAATATAACACTTTGAACAAGGTGATGAGTCAGATATTATTAGTGCTAAAAATGGTTTTCTAGTGAAAATAAACGACGAATCCATAGAAACAAAGAAAGAAAGAAAGCACTACAGGCACCGATGTCTGCTGTTTCCGTACCCAGGGAATGCTGGAGAGTAGCATTTCTTTACATTTACATGTTTGTATGAATGAAACGCACCGCTTGCTTCATCGACTGCAGATAACTAAAAGAATACGCTAATTTATTACCTCCCCTTACAACTACCTCAAATCGCACCGCAAAATGGATATAAGTGATTACAACAATTCACGTGCACATAAATC
This sequence comes from Opisthorchis viverrini, assembly GCF_000715545.1. NCBI lineage: Eukaryota > Metazoa > Platyhelminthes > Trematoda > Opisthorchiida > Opisthorchiidae > Opisthorchis > Opisthorchis viverrini. Next base: position 799,390 of record NW_008751700.1, on the reverse strand, counting down.
TTCCTCTTCTCAAGGTGTCATATCAAAGGTTACCGAACATACGCAACATATCCAAGATACACGTGGCTTTTGTTCCAGTTGCAAGGAGTAGAGGACAGATTTGTGTACCGTTGGTATGAGTATAGCAGCAGGCTTGAAATCGCCAATTTACATTTAGATCTAGTCAATGTGTATGATGAGGTCGATATGAAAACGAACACTACAGAACAAACACAGCCTAATTCAAGAGGTGAACGGGTGCATGCATCCACCAAGACTGTTTAAAAAATTAACTATTTCTGTCGTCTTGATTGGAAACACTCTATGGTGCATCGCCACTCCAGAAATAAACAAGAAGAATTTTTGCCAAATGCAGTCATTTGTAAACAGATTTGGTTTTTACGGGAGACTCACCTGGAATCTAGCTGAATCTCTCGTTTGTGATGTTCCCAGGCAACTGAATATGCTGCCCCAGGCTGCCCCATGGACACACGGCAAACGAGAGATTCAGCTGGGGTCCAGGTGAGTCTCTCGCAAGACCACATTAGTTTGCAAATGAGTGTATCTCGCTAATTTCGTGCAATTTGGTTTCAAGTAGAATATAAGGTTCACGGAAACTCGAGGACTGCACCCACCTGATGAGCCCCAAGGGCGAAAACGGTTGTGGGCTGTCGACGAACTGACGGTTAAATGGTTTCTTGGTTGCCCCAAGATGGGCGGAACCGGTCGCGATTTGCCGAAGAATTTTTAGCAACCTTATGAGTAGCGCATTACGTAAAAATAGTTTTCGTTTCATTCGTAACGCAGTCGGTCAAACATCCGACGGCGTTTTCGTTCTACTCATCCCTGATGAGCTGGAATGTATTATTTTGCCAACAGATGTGTGCGAATTACAACATATATCCATTTCTGAAGCCGATTTTCTCGAAAGTATTTCTTCCATCTTGTGCACTTTAGTCGTTCCAACATTGAAAGCCCAAGAATTATTTCCGCAGTTCCCTACAAAACACTTTAAACTGAGCAAGTCGAACCAAATAGCATTCAGCACCAGCTCGCTATCGACCACCCAACAGTAGGCTGCCTTATGATCTGTTTCACTGTAAACTTGCTCGTGATTAAAGACGCGTATAAAACGGACCTTTGAACCATTTCTACGTGCAAACTGAATGCACTTTCAACTTGGCAATGTTAACACTGGTAACAATAAATGATTCCCGTCCGTCAACTTTTTTAAGTAAACGTATAATTATGTAGAAATTTTAGGCAGAGAACATGACGCACAGTGACACAACGGGATGTTTTGTTATAACTAGAGAAAATCTGTTTCAATGTGAGACAACGTACCGACTGTCCATGGAATGCTATACGTATATAGGCATTGAGGATGCCCTCCCGTTCCAACAACAGTCATCGCAGCTCCAGAGGATTCGCACTTAAATTTCCCAGTTACCTCTCCTGTAAATATCACCTTTCCAGTTTCGCCTTCACCGTCGTAGCACGTCATGTTTATGCCGCTGCAGGCGCCGGGAGATTGCTAACATGAGTAAAAAAAGATGTATGGGTCCATCAGTAGAACCCGTTTTTTCCACAATTTACTACACATTTCCCTTAACTTGAGAATTGCTGGAATATTTCAAAAAGTATACAGTTGGGTGCAGATCCAAAAAACGCCAGCTAAGAGGCGCCAATAGGAAATCACTCTGTTCTTCACTGACTTTTTTTAACAAGCTTAGTATAAAATATCGGAAAATCATCAACCAGCTTAGCCTAACAAATGCTCAGTGGATAGGTTATGTTGAATGCTACCATTCTTAAAGCAATGACTAAGACGGGCGTGGCTTCCAATTTCGTTACATACGTTACGTGGCTTCTCAGTCTAGCCACGAGTTAGTCATCTGCACTATTTTTAAGCTACTAAGTACCACGTCTTTGCCAGTGACAACTGTGTCGTGGATTGTTTCAAGCGCATCCACTTTGGGTGACGCACTGGTACAGTCAAAGTTACAACACGTCACAGACATGCAAATGGTGACAAACTGGATAAAGTAAAGGATATTTTAGTTATTTCTGTGAATCTTTCCTAATATTTTTCTGTCGCTTTATTACCACATGACGTATTTGGGTACCCAAAATTTGATTGGAAAGTCAAACGTTTTAGTTTCGATTCGGGGGTTCGTCAACAGTAGTAGTAGCTTGTATAAAAATACTAAGGAAGTCTAGCCTGATTAACCGACCCTAAGTGCTAAAACTTAGGTATTCAGGATTGGGGATGCACCAATGTGCTACCGCATAATAGTGGTTACTGGTTAGGCCAGCCTCTTTCTTAACAACAACCCAAAACACTTTGGAAGAGGAACCAAAATCTCCTGGTCTACATTCAGACCAAGATCATTTTGTTGACCTGAATTTACTGATTAACCGGTCTTGATCACTTGTGCACCCTACGGCTGCGGTTCTGGCAATAGGCTTCCAGCCATGCATCACTAAAAGATACCAGGTAGTAAAAACTGGGAACAGATCCCGGATCATCCACCTTTTGCCGGGTCATTTAGCGAACCTGGTGAAGGTATAAAAAAAGTCGGAGAGTGAAACCGAACAAGAAATATGTTCACTGAGTTGTAGTGGCTTGACAGAGGAAATACTTTTATTTGAATAGCTACTGTTCACACGGAACGAACCGGCAAGATTTGTCGGGAATAAGAAATAATTATCGATCAAGCTATTTATGAATGAATCTTATTATCCAAACCTAATAATCTGTACTTCCTCAGGGAATCACTGGACACTTCCGACCACTTTATCCTGTGACCAGCCATTTAATGATGTTGCTTTGCGCTTTGAGTTTCCGAGCAAGGAGTGTCATTTCATTACTAACTCGCCAGGAAATATGAACTCTGAAAAAACATAACATATGCACCTGTCATTATCTGTTTAGGTCATACAAAATACAAATGTGTGAAAAAAATTCGCTGGCTTACCGGTTTTAATTCACCAATCAACGTGAGGAAAGTTTTGGTGTCTGAGGTCCCACATTCTCGGAGTCCGGACTTCCACATGGGGTTCGTAAAAGCGAAATCTAAGGTACCATTTGAGATGGCACACAGAAACTTCAAAAAAGCAAAGCTTTATAAGCATTTTGCAGCCAAAAATTTCAATTTAGTAAGCTAAACGATATCTCTTTACTTTAAAGGAAACCCATTTTCCGCCTCAGTAAATGTTTCAGCCAAAAAGCTACACCTTACAATGTTCACAAACATGTCGGTAGGGTGATACCTCAATGGTTTATTGGATTCCAGCTGGATTTCTGTAAGGTCGACCCATAGTCGATCTACACCCGCACATCCGACTTAATGTAGATTTTTTGGCATCTTGTGGGTAAAGTAACGCATCAGCCTTTAATTGATCTACGCCTCGAGGTTAGAGGAACTATCTCTCGCGTGGCCACGTGACTAAGTGACACTGGGAAAAACTGAGAAACCATATCTTGAAACCTGCATACCAGAACTTCATAACAGCAACTGAGAAGTGGTGTGCGCATTAGGCTGATTTGAAAATGTCGGCACAGAATCGAAGTCCCCATCTGGTATCGTGTTCTACGACACTGATCCTCTGAAGGTCTGGTGCAATTTTGTTATGTCAAAATGTGTGCTCATTTATTGCGTTCCTTGTTGTGCACCAATGCAAGGCTCGAAAGATGCTCATCTCAAACGTTTTAATGAAGATTACTATGCATTCTCTTGCTGTGCCACCAAACTGTACCTTCCCAATTGGTATCACGTCACAAAGAAACCAAATTGAAAGCGATGCAGTGAAAGCTGAATGGACGAACGCGGCAGACGCCCCAGATGTAGTCTCCAATCCTCCAAAAACCTACACGAATTTTCATTGTCAAACTTTGCAGTCCTTCCTGGAGTAGTTCCGCTGGACCGTGTTGCACTTCTACCGGTGAAAGGAGGAAACATCCAAAGTCGTCTATTAGCAAACACCAACTAAGCAGTTACAAGCTATTGGACAGGAAAGTAAGCGTTTCAGGTGCACGTAGTTAATGAAAACTGAATATTCTCACTCTCTAACTTTCATGGATATTCAATGATTACCCCACAACTTTAAACGAACATTAGAAAGTACTTCCACAAGTTCCGTAATAAACTCCACCGTCTAGTAGACGTGGGACGGCGCTTCAACACGACGACAGACTACTCGCATTTCTCATCAGTACTATTCGCCTTTACACTTGTACCTAAGCACTAACGTAATCTTCGGTACGGCAGATAAAAGATCGGTTTAGGCAAAAAAATTCCTGGAATCATATAGTGATGGAAACGTAGGCTATATGCTGTGGTTCCTTTCTTAAACTTTTGGAGTTGAACCGTGTCAACCACCGTGCTTTTTCTGCATATGTATGTCGCAGCAAGGCAAGGCAGATTGTTACCAACTTGACGCTGTCATCATCATCATCATCATCATCATCATCATCATCATCATCATCATCATTGTCGGCTGTAATAACCGCGTACTCGTCGTACATTGATTGTAGCTGTCACAGTTTCGTTCACAGATGATTTGGGGGGATAGGTAGCTGCGCATTGAAGGCAGGAGCTGATAAATTGGTGCATAAATCCAGCACTGTCAGTGGGCTGTCAAGTGAGGGGATTCGAAAGGCAATAGCTTGGATGCACGAGCGCCATTGAGGGCGCAACTGGGCCATATCTGACAATGTCTCTAACCATTGATATGGCTCGCCTTAGGGTCACCATCTAAGAAGACGGCAACTGCCAGCGCAGCTGAGTTTGCTGGTAATGACTTTCACACTTCGCTGCCAGGTCATTGTTTGACCGCCTCTGGCTCGTTTCCACCCTTCACGTGGTTGTTCGGAAACAGCCCTTCGAGGAAGCCGATCGACTGGCCAAGCCAGCGCAACCTATGCAGTGTGATCAGTTCATTTATCGGGGGTGAGTTATTCCTCCCGAACATCATTCGACGAACTTCAGCATTGATGATCCGGTGTTCCCACCAGATTCGAGCAATGTTCCGAAGACATCGATGGTCAAACGTTGAAAGTCTTTTGACGTCCTCAGCGCGAAGCCGCCAGGTTTCTGACCCATATGGTGATATGGAGCGCACCGCAGCATTGTAAACTCGAGCACTGACGCTGTCAGACCTGTTTAAGCGTGGGCTAATGTCGTTTCAACACAGCGGGACTGTAAGATAGATATGCTGCTGACCTTGGCCAAATGGTCATCAGTTGATAGGTACCATGCTATAATTGTGTTCAGTTCACCTTGTTCGCTGAAATGCATCCGAGTAATCTGAGAATGTTAGTCCTCTGGTTCGAGTTTTCAGCTGTCTAGTGGTTTGACCAATGTAATTACTATCACTTTTCCAAGTCAGTCATGCAAGTGCAGTGACTATATTCTCAAGTTTACTCGTAAACATCTGCAGATTGTCTTATTTGTTGGAGAATGCGTGCGGCTTTCAGTGTTTGGCAATACATGACAAATACTTCTGGATGTGTTCTTTTGGTAGGCAGTTATCATCATACCTGCTTAGCCAGCTTTTGTTTCGGTTGCTCCATCTAGTCCCGGCGGTTGAGTCACGTGGTCGCTACTCTATGCAAGATACAAGTTATTTTGAGGATCTGATTTTGGTCTCACCTGATTATGACTCGCCGTATGACCATTTCATCTGTCGGAATATTTTGCGAATCAGCACACCTTCAATACACACAATGCACAGAAGCAGAAATCAAGAGAGATTCTACTTGGGTTGCCATCCGACAGGCCGCAATAGGTGTTACAATCAAAGGGGTCCGTCATTCAGTCAGACGTCTCGTGCACTACTGTGAATTTTAATGAGTTACATGAATGATAAATATCCAAGAGTCAGACGGCGCTATGTTCCCACCCATCTGGATTGGCACAGGTCAAACACAAAATTTGGCATGTGACTCTACAACTTAGAATCGTGTCAGAGAATGGTGACACACACAAGCGATAGCATGAGTCGGAGTTCTGCGTATCATCACCCTTTCGGCAGCACGCCTACAGCGGCTCACCATCCCTCTAGTTACGTTTTATTTTCAAAGCTGGAAAAAGACCGTCCTTGATGGTCGAAGCTTTAGAATGTTTCAATTAACTTGCTTAGCAAAACCAGGCTTTTTCACTAAGAAGCAACAAGTGTCACCCAGCCTTAGCATTCTTGTCCTTATTTGACGTGCAGCACCAGATGGAACAAATTAGTGTTACATATCATCCGTATTTAGGACCCAACGGAATCTATATTCGAAAGTCAGGTGCAACGGCTACTTTAAAAGAAGTGGCAATGGGGTGATGGTGTAAATCTTGATGGGCGAGTGATCACAGAGGATGGAATAGGAGTTGCACACGTAACAGTTTTGGACAGACGTCCCGAATCCATTCAAATTTAGAGCTAGACCAAGTTACTCTACATCCCAGGCCAATTTGTACTTTTGTACAGTCGTCGCAGGTGGTAGAGTAGTAGCTCAATTTCGATTCAGAGTTTTGATTACTGTACTGCAAACTGAATTTTTGTTGCATGTTTGGAATGACCAGATAATTTATACTAGTATGAACCGAAGACCGCGTTTTCAAAGTATTCTGTTTGGCTTTAGGAGATACAGTAAAGAATTCAACGACTTAGGCACTGAATTTGCATCGGCACTGCTTTCAGTTTTCTTCTACTAACACTGGACAACTGAAACGGAACACGTGGGATTGACGTAGCGTCATTATTTTTTCGATAGAATAGTGTAAATTCGGCTGGTTAGGCGAATTGACTGCACCGAATTTTCAGTTTACTAGAAAACTGACAACAACTGAGAAAGGCATCAACTTTGTGCAGAGCCTTTAACCATAAGCACCATGGGGAGTTACTAATTTCTAAAAGACTTATTCTAAACCCTTTCTTTCGTTAGTCTTAACTGAAACTCAAAATTGCTGAGAGTATGTATGTTTGGAAAGCAGGATGCTAAAAACTGAGACTGTGAACTCCCTGATAGTCTAGAAGTTTGTGTGGATTGTAACATCTGATTACGTGCAGATGCTTTGACTGTCTTATCTGCTAAGTAAAATATGAGCTAGCACTTTTGCTCTCTTAAGATGAAGAAAACGTTTGTTTAACAGTCGCGTGTTGATTGCGGATCTTTTGCATTTAAGTAGAGCAACATATTCAAGTGGAAACACCTTCGAACATACCTACACTTTGAATTGTACCAAAGGGTTCAAGGTACATAACTTACCTCGTTTGGCTTGTGAGTCTACATTCGGATAACCAGGAGGTTTTACGTAACCAAGCGAAAGGTGAAATTCCATCAATGACCAAACTATATAGCAGTTATACAAATACATGTACATATGGGTTATTCCGTATACTATGGATCGTGGTGTATGGTTTCGGTAGATGTTACCGTTATTCAGTAGTATTACCATTTCCTCTCAAACTTTTAACTGAGTTCGTGAATTCCGAGTTTCGGTTAATCTCAGCAGAACGATCACATGTCTAAAAGCATCTGGCGGTCTCGTTTGCACCTTAATTTAATGCGTTACAGTGAAAAATTATTATACCCTCGGGGATTTCTGAGTCCTTATTCTATGGCAACATATAGGATAATATCGAAAGCAATGAACCGTACAAACTCAAATTTGCCGACTGATACACATTCATGAGTGTTTCAGTCATCTAAAACGGTTACTTTGTACACTCATTTCAGATCAGAACGAATATAGATATCCAAATTTATGTAGTAATCGCACAACAGGATTTGGGTGGCTGAAAGGATCATTTTCCTATCCTATTCCACGATCCTCATTTCGACCACTGCAAGCATACCGATTACACGTATGCTTACCAAGGTTTCCGATTATCGTAACTGTCATTCTGAATGCAGCCCAACGTTGAGGGAGGATGAAATATTTAACCGCTGGTCGCTGGTTTGAAACTCTGTGAATTTCGTGAGTAGCACAATGCTGGTTACCCTTAAGAATGATGGAATACCTGTACAGTACTTTTCGGCTTTTAAGCACAGACTGACTTCACCAATAGGAAGAAATCCTAGTTGGAAACTAACGAAACCCATCGGGCAACCATTGTTATAGCGGCGCAGAGTTACATTATTATGAGATCAGATGAACCGTCTCACCGGATTGAAAATACCTTTCACAATCATCCTCATAGATAAAAACCCCCAGGCTTGAGACGTCTCACGCACTGTCGGATAAAACAGGAGCTTTTTCCTAAATGCAAATGAAAGACTGAAGCATTGAACAGAATACTATGGGTGAAAAATTTTTGTACCAAGACTGTCAATCCGGCAGCTACATTTCTACAGTCCCGCAGTTTTCTAACGTCACGACGATGGATTCTACTGACGGCGTTTTTGTCGTACTTCGTGCAAAATCATGCGAATGAAGATGGATTATCAAAGGTCTATTTCATATGTGAACTAATCTACCGCTGCTCTGTGCTGGCATAATATATTTCTAAATAGTTCGGATGATAAAACTGCATGAAATAATTCTCTTACGTAGAGTGGACTTGTCAAATTTATCAGACGTTCCTCCTGAAAGAAAGGTGGCAGTAGAACAAAACTTAATTCAACAGTTGGGTTCATATATTGTTTAAAACGGAGATTCCAAACGGACAATGAGTCGGTCAACAATATTTCGACATTTCAGGTCATGGAGCAAAAGCCCACTGAAGCTAACAGTCCAACACATAAAACCCACCACAGTGAAATTCTTCTTCTCTTCTCCAGCAAAATTAATATGTTCAGTAACTTTTGAGGATATTTTTAGGAAGAACTGCTTCAATCAAACATAAATGCAAGTGGTATTAGATACCAATAAACTCTTCATATTGGTACAGGAAGAAAATTACTTACGTTCGTTCAGCTGGGACCGCGCTTCCCTGGCATATTTCACATCATGTTCGTTTTTTGGTCTCTGGATTTGAAAGACATATTCTGTCTAAGCGACATTCTAATAAAGCTTAGTTAAAGCACGGCCAGTATAATCCGGCTTCTGGTACATATAAGCAATCCACACCTGAACAAACTTCTCAGCCTAAGGTCACGTAAAAGCTTTCCACGTTCAGCAAGTGACAGTCGAGATATGCCATCCGTGGAACGATTTCTACGATTTTTACCCCAAATTCGAACGTTATCTCATTTTAACGACCGTAATGCAGTAGCCAACAAGATGGATTCAAAGGAACCTTAATAGCCACTACCCACTGATAAGATAGACATTATTCAAAATCCACCCGCTTTCCGAATTTAGTTGCCAGCTGCCTGCTCAAGTGTTCTCAAGCCTCATTAGAATAAGTTTTGCCTTTTTGACTTTTTGCTGATGCTGATGAACAAATTTACTCATTTTACAAACACATTAAAACAAAACAATCTCCACGAGTTTAAAATGAGCTCATGTGAACCACGTTGTCTCTCCGAAGTATTGTACGTGCATACCAATATTACACATGAAATACATTGTAGAAAGAATAAGATGGCTGGGTTCTTGTTTAATTTCGTTAAAAAACACACCCATAATATTCACACACGTGAATAATTTATCAAAAATATGATGTGGTACGTATTTATTCACTCTTTACTATCCGTCACAAGTTTGGTAATCGGGTGAACAGGGTAGTATCATGCCGAGGTTACTTTTGACCTTTCTTTCTACGTGTGGGTCAATAATACCAGATATCGTTCCCTACCAAATGCTATTAAGCGGCGCTTCATAACCATTGCTTTACGTTCCACTTTGGTAGCCCGTTTGCGGTCTTTTGGCAATAAACGGACGTGGATCATCTGAATCAAACATAATGAAATTCTATCCCAATCCTGGTGCCGACCGCTATACAGCAGTGACCATTTTATTCTGCTTCGTAGGCAGATTTCACTGTCTGTAAGCCGTCTTAGAGTCACAAAATCCGTTCAGATTTGGGGTCTGTACGAACTTCGCTTTACCTGTGAAACGTTCCCTTGACGCACATTCCCGAATAATGATAAACACCCAAGTCTCTTCACTTTCTTTGTAATTTTGATTGTTTTGAGGCCTACCGCAATCACGGGTGATATGTATTTTTGTTTAGGGATAGATATTGTTCATCAGTGTCGGTATGTAGCGGATATGTTTGGAAAATAAGTCTTGAGAACGATCACGGCTCTCGGTCTTGTGCTTTGTGGTATTGACTATTTTGTTCCAACTTTAAAGCACAGTTGGTTTATTGCCACGATTTACGCCAGAACCGAAAAAAAAAACACAAAAAGGAGCATTAAACAACTTCGAGAAATAAGCAATAGTTGCTCCAAATTTAGTTGTTTTGCACCACCAGCAGCCTGTGAGTTTTCAAATTATCGATACAGGATTATATTCTATGACCAGTACAAACAAGAAAACGTCATTCCTTTTGGATGCTGTATGCCAGAGTTTTCACCAGCGTCCCTTTCAACGTGAGAAACTTCCATCTAAAGTCCTCCTCAAGAAGTGTCTTTGTGCTATCCTCACTTTGAGAGAATTTAATTAGATTTGCTGAGGCGAGAAAGTGCTAAATGCAATGAAGCGAGATCTGGTGAATAATCCGTTTCAATGAACGTAAGAGAGGGAGATGCAGATTAAACCCATGTCTTATCATCGGCATGGATGTGTGGAATTTATCTGGTATCATGAGGTGCTCATACGGCGGGCAAAGATAAGGTGGTCCTTTTCATTTCACTAAATGGCATTTTCAAGACCAAAAATGGGTGTTCCGAAATTCCAGCAAAAGCCTTTCATAGGACTTCATTTTCACCAAACTCACCACTGAAATGTATCCTTCCAAATGTGCCTCATTTCCATCCGACACAATTCTCAGAACATAAGTTGTCGTTACATTGACCAGATCCTGCTGACCTGAAAACAATCACGGTAAGAGATGAGATGAAAGAATCCTAAAGCACGATGCTCTATATCATTAAATGGGCTATTCAGCAAAATTAGGCCACCCAAGTCTGTTGTGAGCTCACACGTATTTCGCTATATAAAATAACTTCCCGAAGAAGTGTTTTAACAGGTTTCATACCATAAACTAGATAGCAATGCATCAGCATCACCATCAAAAAAATGGCGCGTAACATTTCTTCAATCTCCTAAGCAATAAACGTTTCTCTAGTGAGTGTCTGTTGTTATTTATAAACTGAAGTTAAAGTAGTTTGATTTGTTCAGCCTGTCTGCTGCACGTGTCTACCTTGGTACCTCAAATGTGTAATGAAAGAAACAAGATGCCTAGTTTTAAGCTCTTCAATAAAACACATCGCGGGAAGCTCACGACAGACCAAATGTTCAGTTAAACTGTTTTACTTAATGATTTCGACTTTTTAAAATTAAGTCTTCTTAAGTGCGATCTACCGTAAGAACCCCATCAACGAATCTCTGGCTATACACATGCAAGTTTACTTCAGTCTGGTAGATTGCTTCTTAGAACTCTTCAACAATACGTCGGTGAGATCGGTCGAGCAAGCACAAAATATTCCTACAAAAATGTGACCTCCACTTAAACAATCCCTTGAGCTCACTCTCTTTCAATATTCGGTGAGCTTACCCCATCAAAATTACAAACGACCGTGTCAGTAGGCTGACAGATTACTGTAAGTAGTTTGTTGTGCACCTTCAGAACTAACCTACTTCCCTTTAGAGTGAACCGTGGTAGTATACTAAAGCAAACTGCAAACTGGATAAGCGGACAAAGGACAACAAGCTCAGCTTATGGATACTGTAGTGAAGAGTCGTTTGTACCAGCAGTCTGGAAAGTTCAATCATTTTTGAATCGAACTCACCAGCGTAAACAAGGAAGGGGCGCATAGGATCTCGACGACCCGTTTTCAGTGGGTGTATTAAAACGTTGAACTGCGCGCATTCCCTCTCGAGTCCGTGAGAAAAGTCAGCTTAGCTGCAAAAAGCCCATCGTGAGAAGGCGGTTTAGATCCCAGTCGAGCGACAACGAATTTCATCTGAACCAAGCCTGGGAGGCTTAATGAATCTTTGTTACTCTGGCCCATAGTTTTGATTGAACAGTTTGCGAGATAAATAACACGACAGACGAAACAAAATGATGGACACTGATGCTTCAGTTAAAAAGCGCTACGAACCGAATAAGTAATCATCCAACCTTCAAGTCCCTGACCACGCCAGTTCTTTCTCACCATTATTCAGATCATATTATGCTATCTTCGAATTCTTGCCCTATCGCCTTTGAATCAGTGTTACTCAAACAGATAAGTAGGTAGGCTAATACACTGTTGGAAAAAACGTGGGATGTTACAAAATGTTTGTGAAATGTAAAATGGTCGTCAATCACCAAACCGTTAAAGAGACAGATCCTGCTACTGACATCCAAAAAGTGCTCTCGAGACAATCATTAATGAGAGAAAGACAGAAGAGGGATTACGCCGCTTAATGCGGCCAGGCTGCTACTCGACTGTGTTGTAGGCTAGTCTGCAGCAGTGGTTGGATCGTGCCTTGCCTTGTCGCGTCAACGATTGCTGTCGAACCAATTCGCCGAGGGTATGCAACTGGCGCATGCGGAGAGCGACAGGACATTTGAAAGTGAAGGATCTGGTGCATCTGGCACGAGGAATGATCGAGGTGCCATCGGTCACAATTAACTTTCAGGAGGAGCGGACGACGAGTCACTATTGGAGGATCTGAGGAACAAAGTGGACCAACTAACCGCTATGAAGTAAGAAGCGCGAAGGCACGTTCAAACAAACAGATGCTACAACTATGGCACGCCTGGCTACTGGAACAGTGACAGTCACCTGGCCCAGCTATTTGTTAATATAGGTGTGGCTTCTTTGTATAGTCCCGGGTGGGTTGCGATTAGTACAGTGACCCGGGCTACAAAACAGGTCATAATTTTGGCGAACGGGATGTCACTGAAGCGGAGGGCACAAAGCTGGATTCAACCCGTGCGCGCTAGCGGTGAAGGGCGTGGATACTGACTGAAAATTGACTGGTTTTTATTGCGGTCGGTGCGCGTAGGTGACAAGTCGCTGCAGCACGAGTTCTGATCAACCTAGCGGACAAGTTTTCTCAAGAGTGAGGGGACCATGGTAGACGTAACTTGGGGTAAGCTGATGGCAATTAACGGCTTAGTCAAGCTTTAACCATTGGTTCTGTCTTGTAGTGTCCAGTCGATGCAGCCATTGGTCGAGGGATACATCAAGTTATTCACAGGTAATGATCTGTTTTACTTCTACCCGTGGATCAAACACGAAATCTTCCTATCTTCCGAACTATTTTGAACTTACGTCTTGATCAGATGTCACTTCATCTACGGGAGGAGATGGAAACAATTAAATCTGGCGATCCATCAGTGCGAACAATTTCAGGTGGTACTGGTCGAGAGAGTGAACGTGAAAAGCCGATTTCCCGCGGATTTCTGGTATTCGGATGAACTGATCCTAAATTGGATTGTAGCCTCCTCTTTGGTCGCGAAGATTTTTATTCGCTCCGGCAATCCCGATACTCCATATTGTGTGACGCGTTCTGGATGCTGGCAACCAACCATGAAGTCATTGGACCGGGGGAAACGGCGTTTACGCTTGGCTTCTAGGGTGCAGCGCTCACTTTTCAGCGCTTGATGCTCCGTCTAATGAAGAATGTTGCCTTGTACGGAGACAGTGCCGTCGTGTTCAGAGATTCGGAACCGGAGCATGCAATTCACCTAAAGGCCGTATTGAAGCGTATTCCGGAAGCCTGCTTGTGGATCAGAAAAGTTCGGTGACAATGTTCGGGAACGACTAGGCCACTGTCTGAAAAGCAAACATACAAAAATGTGCAGTCCCTAATTCAAAGCAGTTCTTATGGCCGATTGTCGGACGGGGAGTAAACTACAACCAACAGCAACCAACAGTGCAGCAACCCAAATGTTGCTGCACTGTACGACCATCAAAATGGAAAGTTTGAATGGAAAAGGGAACCACGCGGTTCCTTCAAACGTGTCAAAGCGTTGATGCCAGCACAACAACCCGCCCTCAAATTTCAAGTTCGGTAAGATATTTCCTGTCACAATGAATGTCGTCAGTGAATGTGCTGGTGCTGTCCGGACTAAGGTTGAGCGAATTTAATAAACCATAGAAAAGGGATGTTTGAGGACGACCAGGGTGCCACATTTGCCGAAACAAATGTTTCACCCTGAGGCCGACCACAAATTCCTTGAATAGATCGGGAGAAAAAGATATACTCGCAGAAAGCTCACACACTGGGCACTAGGACTACAAGAATATGACTTCGCGATCCGGCTCATCCCCGGGGAATGAAAACCATTCGGCCGACTAACTCTCAAGTCAACAGACTGAAGATGTAGCTCAAAAGATCATGATTGGTGCCAATATCTTCGTCTTAAAACTGGATCCCGGTTGCAGCCAACTTGTTTGATAGAAAAGGTACAGAGGATGCGGATGGAGATAAAGAACTGTAAATGTTCCGAGACTAGTTCGGTAGACCTTCTGAAGCCGACATATTATCCTGGAAGGTCAGAGACCCGGATGTCATACTGCACATGATATCTCCTGAATTGAGGCACAAATTAACTGCTGAATGCCACGAGATGACACATGAGTTACGCGATTTGCTCCGGCAGAGGATCCACTGACCAGGGATGAGGACCGATTTTATGGGGTATGTTGTACCTGTAAGCGTAGTGATCTTATGAAAGGGGATAACCAAGGGCAGATCATAACCCAAAACCTATTCCTGTATCAAAATCGGACAACTATTGTCCGATGGCATCATAAGGCACTTTCCGTGAGAGCTAATGTCAACTAGTAGATCTGGATAATTAGAGAACGCCTGTCGCGGTGGGTCAAGGCGACATCCGTGCCAAATCAGCAAGGACTACGGTCAACGAAGTGATAATGCGTCACATCGTGGTAAATCATTAGGTGAGAAAAATAGTTTTAATGGTCCATGGGCCGGTAATTGTGGGTGAGGCATTCAAGTGAAGCCACAATGACTTCGGTGATGGGAGTAGAAGGGCAGTAAGGCTTTTCCTCCAGGCGTCCAGCACCTCCAAATTTATGGAAGTGTCGGTGCTGTCTTTCACAGAGAAAGGACAGGTAGGAAAATGTCACCCTCAAAACCAGCGCGCTTCGGTCGCCCGAAGATGCAGAAACGCTTTCAAGACCAAATGATCCGGTGCCGCACAAAAGGCACCCGCAGTGCGCAGACGCATTAGGGGTAATACAGCTATGTCTAGCTCCCTGCGTCCTTGAGCCAGGCGAATCCGCTGCGGGCAATCAGGTCACACTATTGAGTCAATGGCTCCGGAATGGGACCTTAACAACTGCTGCCTTGTGATTCAGTGTTCTGACCTAAAGTGGGGTACCTTAACCACATCCCCTTCTTCGGATAGCGTAATCGCGAAATATCATTCACCCTTGCAGCTCATCACTCACCAACCTTGCGCTTCATTTCCATTGGTACGGAAAGCCTTAAGCCTATTACAATGTTTGTTCATTACTGTTTGATACTCAAACAATGTCCAGAACGGTTCACAAGAACGCTTGAGAACATTCATTTTTAGAAGCTCCATGCAAATGAGTTATATACTCTAATGTCTGGTAGCTTTTAACTGTTTAGTTCACGGTCGTCACCAGATAACTCCACGCCCTCTCCAGGAGGGAGGTCATTGGTCACTACTATTGGAGATTTATCGGTCGTTTCCTCCCTTTCCCCGAATTTCATCAACACTATTTTAATCTGTTATGGTACCTCAGAAAATGGTAGTGCAAATTCTGCCGGTTTCCATTGTTAGTCGGCGCTGTCTTATGGCATAAATACAGGCATGTCGAAGGATTGTGTAATCGCGTCGGAAATGATCCATCTTACTACCTGAACAATTACCAAATATTTATTCCAACTTGTCCCCAAGATTTTGTCAGTTTCTATCAGTGAAACAACCATACCATTTCAACGGCTTTACAGTTATCCCGAGGGCCTGGAGTAAGCATTGATGAAGCTGGGGTAGAATGTATTCGCACAAAAATAAACATATGCTCTAAATGATTCATATATTGATCAGTGCGATAGGTATCCAACTGGGAGAAGGGGGAAATGACGGTACATTTTTAGCACCATCAAGATAATGCTATTAGATGAAGCAAACCAAGATCGTACAATACCTTATCAAAAAGAAACAGGTTTGGAAATGGTCTACATTTACAACACGACTGGCACTATCAAATTGATGCACGAAAACTTATCCATCGATAAGGGAACCCATGGATCTGTTGATACTTAGATATGAAATCGAACAGTAGGATCGTAATCTGTACCAAAATAGTAAATTAATAACAACACTATTCCAAGCGGAATGAGTACACGTAATTGTGATTGCCAAGTCAGCATCTAAGTATCCGAGGTATTGGTAAAATGCGCCATAACTTGGCCGACACCCCAGCAAGATATCTTGAATGACTTCTTTAGGTCGGACTTTGGTCCGCATCACCGCTACAACATAAAGTAAGTAAACACAAACACCAGGTTGTTCCGAGGGAGCCTCGTGTAGCATATTACAAAAAGTTAAATAGCATGATGCGGTCCCGTCCAGATGGACGGGCAGTCCTTGGGGAGAACAGTCCATTTTCCGCAGGCCTGAAGATGAAATAATATTCAATAGCTTCCCGACTACTCGCGAGTAGCTTAATACTTTATTTTGCACGCAAATCCATCGCAATTTCCCGGCTATCGTCATCGTTAGGCCGTAAGTTCACCATTCACAATGGTCTCATAACCATAATTATGAGCCATAATTATGCGCCCGGTTGCACAAATATTTGTTTTTAGCGGGTTACTCACATTTAAAATGCTTCTTCAGCACATGAATGATGCAGGAATCAGCCAATGGCGGTGCATCCAGGCTACCAACCCATTGAGCCTCACCAGCGCCAAGCCACTTACTCGGGCATTCATGCAGTAATTAGAACAATATACGAACTATTAGCCTACCGTGACAAATGACTCCAAACTTTACCGAAAAAATTCTGGGATAATCACAGATGCAGTTTGTTAGGGGGTAAGTGGGCATGCTCCGATCATCGGTGCATACATTAGAAGCCTAACAAACATGGCGAAACGAGGCGCGCGGGTGGGACTATCAAGAGGCAAAGAAACAAATAAACAATGGCTTTGTTGCTCAATGATTTACAACAACACTCACCATGACAGAACCAGCCCAAGCGGTTTCTGGATAACCAGAAGTATGCAATCAAATGTGAGAAAAAAAACCGATGGGATCCTCAGCTCACTAACCGCACTTTGGTCGTGGATCCTCGTTC
Source organism: Opisthorchis viverrini (assembly GCF_000715545.1). Taxonomy (NCBI): domain Eukaryota; kingdom Metazoa; phylum Platyhelminthes; class Trematoda; order Opisthorchiida; family Opisthorchiidae; genus Opisthorchis; species Opisthorchis viverrini. The sequence continues at coordinate 782,076 of NW_008751700.1, read as the reverse complement.
CAGAGAGACAGGATACTAATGATAGGTGCCTACAAAGATGTTGCTATCAACGGGGTAAGAAGTGAACCAAGGGGAGATTTGCCACTGAGGCTTGAAGGCTGATTCTCGGAATCTCTAGGCTGTCGGAGCCGACTGACCTACAGAGCTTGAGGCCAAAACCGACGAAAGACGAACAAGGTCGTGAGTTCAAAATTGTACATCTACAAGGTATATTATTGAGGGGTGGTATGAACGGGCAAACAAGCACGTGGAGGAGAAGGAATGGAAGCATCAGCAGCGGCGGCTTGTTTTCGGATCACCGTCCTGGTATATGCAGCGATTGTCGTGACTCGGTTGATGGCCCCAAGTGACGGTTGATGTGGCATGAGATTATCTGTGCGTGAGTTGGGATACTGTCAGGGCGCCTACAATCAGGACAATCAGAGTCCTCGACCAACGCCACTGACTTAAAGGCCTTACCACAGGTGAACAGTGGTTGACAGAAGACCGCCAGAACAGTCCACATATTTGAGAAGCATATCACCACACATATTCTAACCCCCAACATGAAGCACCAGGTGCTAGATATTCTACTCATTGGATAACTTAGTATGAAAGGCCCTGCTAGTGTCACTTGCACACTCCCAAGTACACCATAATGGATTGTCTGAGTGCACAAACTGTTATAGCGTCCATGCTCCTCGTAACGGTTCATTAGAACGTGCAGTTGTCTGGGCGGTTTGCTTGGTAGATGTTTCGCATCAAATCTACTGCAACTTTGTACACACACAAAAAACGGATGTTTAAGCCAGTCGTTCGGCCCTGTAGTTTGCATTGTTGTGCATTCGGTTGTCTCAACGTATCAGGTGCGTCATTGTCTCACATCCGATACGTTCTGTGTTTCGGCATAGACTACCGATAAACAGTAGCCAGTGTTGTGGCAAGTTCTGGATTCCAACACGCATCGTTTGTGAGCATTCGTGTGTACTGTCTAACCGGTGACAATCTCGTGTTTCACGGTAATCAGCGGGAATTCGGGTGGCATAGAATCGTCGGTGATACCGACTGCCGTTACTATGGGTCTTAATACGACAGCCAGGCTATCACGCAGTTCGTGGGTCAATGATGGTTACTTTGTGAAACGAAAACGAAAGAGCGAGCAACGGGAAATCCCTCGCTCACCAGGATTTGTGTGAACTGCAACCACAAAGCAAAGAATGGGAGCACCATAACATAAACAATGCGCGATGAACGTAGCTAACTAAAACTGGAATCAAATGGGACAAACAGTTTGATGTGCAATTTCGAAGGTGTTACTTAAGCTCGAATCAGATAAGCCCGCACTCCGGCGAGCTGCCAAATATAGTCTCCAAAGCTAGAAAACAACAACGGTTTTTCGACTTAACATTTTCCACATATGGTCTGAAATTATTTATGTGGACATTCGTCGCTATTCGATGGTCCTTGTCCCCAATGGGTTGTACATCGTACTAGGACGCATTGTATTGTCAAGATTGTTCTCAACAAACCAAATGTGCCCAATAACGTTTTAAATCTCTGCAGACCAACAACCATTGCCTGGTTGTCGGTTCGTGTTACGGATCTCCCACAGTGATTTATCTGTTCAAACATCCACTGTAAATTATTATGCGATTCAACTGAGCTATACAAACTGGGCAAATGGAACGTCTGCCTAGTTTTGCATTGCGTCTGAACTTATATATATGGACAATTCGAGTGAGAAGTGATGTGAATTATCGCTGTATTAGATCAAACCAAGCTTTGTAATCAGAGAGTACCGAGAATCCCGGTACTCAGTGTAGCCCGTGCACACTTAACATTTTGTAAATCATACAATGCTACATAGTGGTTTCTGCGGCGTGATCTCCTATCCTAATCCCCTGCTGATGCACGGTGGACGTAACAACGAATGATACAAAGTTACGAATCCTAGATGTGCAAGGTCATGCCGCACTGTGGTCAGAATGGTCAGCCGCTCCCAGTTCAGTTAGCTGAATCTTCGAATGTTTGGATTGTACGTACTGAGGGGAATGCTTCTCCGCCATCAGTATCCAAAGCATTTTGGTTGTCTGGACTATGTTCGAGGCAAACCGACCGAATGCCAAGTCCCTGACAATCATGCCTCACCTCAACAAACATTCCGGTAGGTGGATACCAAAATTTCTGCTGCCGAACACAATAAGAGGTTAGTTAGACTTGTTCTTCTCACCCACCACGGTTCAGAGCTGTTGAGCCGACTACCCAACCCCGCAAGTTAGACACCTCATGAGGTAAATTAGTTCTGTGCCTTTGCGATAATAGTTGTTTTATCAGTTCTGAATGTATGTCTGCTTGGTAATTCTGACTGAATGTGTGATTATGCAGAGGACGTGGAGCCCACCCAACAGAACAGAACTCCCCAATTGCTCGTAGTTCCCTCATTGGCCGCCGATTTCACGTGAGGCGAGACGGTTGGGTAAATAGCAGATTCTGAGCAGCAAGTGTCTGAATGGTGTTTCGAAATTTTTTTCGTTGTTGCGCTTCGTTGTGAATTACTTCCCGTTATTCAATGCAAATTAAGCGAGAAGGAACGGAAAATGGTTACTAAAATTGGGAATGAACTGAGCCAAATCCGGCCCAACGTCCACTGAGTGACGATTGAAGTAGTCTACTGTGTACAAGCGCACGCGAAAGCAGATCAGAACCATCCAATAGACAATGATTACTGGTTGACCCAGTAACGCAGTCAAAATGACCAAGGCATTTCAAACAAACAAGCATCGATTAATACCCACCACTTCAGAATCAATGAGGAGACCGGTTGATCAGATAGAAACGTATTAGTGTAACAATGGTTTGGAAAGGCGGATATCAAGAGCGATTTTATGTCATAAAACACGCAGACGTTGGCCATACTAAATCAGAGTTTTCCTGTAAAGAATTGATTTTCCCGTTTTAAAACTGTACGCTACAATATAGGATTTACTGCATCTGGTCTGTAAGATCCTACAATATCCCACAAGGTAACCAAACCGGACCTTGAAACTTCCTTAATTTTCAGTATCTGGTGAAGCATTACTGGTGAGGACTTTCATATTCCGCGGGTAATTTATGCGCCAAACCACGAGAGATTAAACTTTACGTTCAAGAAAACTACTCTTAAGAGCACGTTTATACAGTCCTCACTCAACGACGCACTATTCTGGCAGTTTTCTTAACCTATGCGATGAATCCTGGTCATATGACTGTATAATAGTAATTTGGCAACCATCGTAAAAGTAGCACTTTACATAACTATGCCTTTCCCTCCTAAAATTATAGCTTTATGATACTTTGTAAGTGCATACGGTGGCGCCTCACTCTGAGGCACATCTACATCTTTAGGGTGAGTGTTCACTAAATGAGGAAATTGCGAGAGCTCCCGAATTTACAGACCAGCACAATGTTAGAGGACTGTTTGCTTAAAGCACGATCAACAGTGCAGGTTCATATTCGGACGATTACTCTGGATTTCACCTCGGAGACTAAGAATCCATTTTATTTAGTACTTTGTAAATTTTCGATATGCATGATCACGTCAAATATTTTGGAGGTAGCATTTAAATATCTGTCACATATTTTACCTCAGTCCCAACGAGCTTCGTTGGAGTTGTTTGTGCAGTGTTAGCGACCTGCGACTACAACTCTTAGCTTCTCATGTAATATTTTTGACTACGTAATTGACTAATCAATTCTCGACCGTGGGCTATCAAACTACTCTACATCAATAAGATGTCGCTGACCGTCCAGAGGCCAACCGAAATGCATGGCGCAAATTAAGCATGTCATTATTTTAAACTACTATTCGGTTGCTAGTAGCAAAAGTCTATATTCCATTTGGTTTCCCGATCTTCCTTTGGCTCGTCAGAATGGGCAGGTCACTTTTCAAACGGGATTGCTATCACTGTTTCTAGACGATATATTTGCATCCCATACGAGGCGCCATGAATATCCACAACACTGTCGATTCGAGTCCTGTAATCGTTCAGGGATCTGTATGCAATCTAGATTATTTTATTCGTGTTACTTATCTCCATCATTTGGTGGCTGTATGACTATTCTGTGGACGTTAACGGCTATTTATTGCCTCTTGGCTGAGTTATTGCTCCGTCGCTAAATGTCACTGATTTGTTCATTTCGTAGAGGTTACAGTGAAATTTCTTTGTGCAAAGCTCACCTAGAGCAAAACCCGCGCCCTAGTCATCCAGTTTGGGCAGTCCTATTAAACCCCATTGTGAATGAAGTGAAAACGATTCCACACTTTCTGACAGCCACGATCAGTGCGGATTTAACCCCAAACTTTACCCAATTATCTTACATACGCAAGCAATCTCCAGGTTAGAACCCTGCCCTCTACTGTAACCAATCAACTCACAAACGGTCTCTTGAGTGGTCGCCGCAAAGGGGTTTCCACATTCATATGTATGCGACAAAAACAATTGACGGAATTTTTACATTAATGTGTTCTGTCTAAATGAACAAAAATATCGTATCGCGTAATAGTCCTCTACTAGGAGATGTACTGACTGATTTCTGTTGCTTTATTCAGGTGGCCAGCAGATTATCGCCACCGAAAAACAAGCAACGCATCATCAAAAGGATGATATACACATCCCATAGGCCTACGCAGTAAACATACAAGCTGCGCTGAACATAACCAGACAGGAATTTTGCTCCCCCAAAGCCAGAGTTGCTTAATGCTTACCGAGTCAGCAGTGCGTCGGTGTAACAGTGCAATAAACTTTTGCTAGACAAGCTATATTGTCATTTATTTTAAAACAGCATGGTCACAAACATCAAAAGCGAATGCAAGCGATGAATGTGAAAGGGTAACAGGAGAATGAGACAAAAGAGACAAACGCCTCATTCGAATTCATGCCAAGAACAATTCCAGTCTGATGAGATGAATCCCAAAGTATGTAAAAATTTTGGTATGGAAGCACGCGTCTAAAGACCAACAACCGAAGAAAGGACAAACAATGCTGAATGCCCTTCAATGCGCGGTAAGCGCTAACACAGTCAGGACTCACACATCAGGCACAAAGTGTCCGTCATACTGGGTCTGGTGTGAGATTAAA
>NW_008751700.1:673757-776444 GCF_000715545.1 Opisthorchis viverrini | reverse complement strand
CAACCGATGGCATGTAGGGCTGAGATTATGGCGAGGGAATGTTCATCAGCACCATACTTCTGCTTCTTCTCATTCCACACTATCACTCCACGCCCATCCGAGACTATGCTGACGTCTATTATAGTTGCACGGCGGTCTCGAACAGCGATTATGTCAGGTTTGATGAACGACGTAGAAGTAGGTGTTCTCAACACTTCGAAGACAGTGTATCCCAGTCGACGGAGACGTTTTGTAAGTTCCCTTGCAGCCCGATTATGACGAGCACATCTGGCATCATGCGACCCGGTAGGATTGTAGAATATGCACCAAACTCTCCGGTTGGGCAACGTTTCCACGACACAATATCATCTGGCCACCATGACCATGCCGAGCGCATGGTCAATTTTCAATTGCATTTTTCTAAGCGCAAAATTTTGGTCGCAACAAAATTTTGTTCACGACACACTGTCTGTAGATATTTTCATTTAGTGCCATAAAGCAACTCTTGCACTGCGAACTGCATATGAGAAACCTAAATCTGTCTAATTTGGTCACGAAATAGAGTTACGTTCAGAAATATACGAATAAGTTTCCTTCATCAAAAGGTTTGGTGAAATTTTATTTTGAAAAGACAACCTGAGGCGTACGCTTCACTCACCTCTGAAGGGAGTCGTCCCTTGCTTTGGAATTTGGCGCGTACTTTCCATTCCGCAAGCAAGGCCATGAAGAGGGAAATCTCTAAAAAGTTATTATCGTCCCAAATTTGACTTAGTTCCATTGCCAAAGTCAAGCCAAGTCAAAGAATCGGCTTTCTGGGAGAGAAAATATCCTGCTAACTCAAGCCCATATGACAAATCACACTCATGGGGAAATGTCTGCAGCGAAATTCAGCATCAGCCGACGGGTAGGCACGTGTAGGTCACACCTCGGGTGAGCAACGTGATCTGGACGCCACCAGTGAGTAACAGTTCAGTATAGACAGCACAAATGTAACCACAGCAACCCCGAGTCCCACAGCTAAATTATTCTGGAATACAACTTGGTGGGAAAAGAAGGCACATTAACTGATTAATTAATTCGTCTGTTGGAAGAGCCGAAATTGAACCATTTTAAGTCAAAGTTTTCATATTTGAAACGGCATTCACTGGTATCCTTAAGTCGTTCCACTACAGTTTAATTTCAAATCACTACAAAGCTGTTTCGTAGAAAAGCACACGCAAATTTACTACAACAAAGCTTGCTTTGTTGTATATCGAAGGCTTCATCCGTGAGATTTGGGATCCAAGAGGTGATTAGGCTTTTCACCGGATGTGACCAAGCCTCCACTGACATGAAAATGTGAGGGTATAACTTAACCAGCACTTGAGGCTGAAGCCCGCAGACTACGAAGGTTTGTTCTCAACATTTTGACTGAGCAGTATGTTTATCCCGGTTATGTCTATCCATGTATGATGTGGTCGCCGAGCGAACTATAGGATGGAGAGATGGACGGAGACGGAACCATATCCAAAACTTTGGACCCAAAGAACTTTGCATATTGGTTTAAAATGTTATTACCCCAACTTATATACAACAGTTTAACACATTGTCAGGGGTCAGAGTGGATAGCTCAAGGAAATCTTAGAGGTATCGAGACGAAACTCATTCGCATGACGAACTCCGGCTTGTCGACTCAAACAGTTTGGCAACCTTCAGTTGAATGCAGCCACTATCATCAACCAGTCATTCGTTCATATCATTGTGCGTTCACAATTTTCCCCACAACGTCCCAAGGGGCTCTGGAATTAGAAGGAAAAAGAAGTACACAGTGATGGTTATGCTTTTGTTGAATCCGAATTCTTCACGCGGCTTTCGGATGTGCCTTCTATGAAGGAATACTTTACGAAAAAGTAAGCACCACCTCAGCAAGCGAGTTCCTTGTGTAACAGCCAATCGTCCAACGAAATTTGTCAAATTTTTATAGCACTAACAAAGTCCATTGAGGCTGAGTGAGTAATCCGATTGTAAATCACATCACATACTCCCCGAGTAATTGATGGGAGGCGTGTGACACACATTGATTCGTCCTCAATTTGCAAGATACCTTCACCGGGAATTCATTCATTTCATCCTTGTAAATAAAGGAGTGCATCATCAGACAGCTGATATGGGACTGTGTAACGATACGTACCCTCTACACGGTACTCTGTCACACTTGCCATACAGTAATTCATTACAACAATCACACTTGACAGACATTTTTCCTCTGTGTCCAGAGTTTTGATCCAGCTCAGTCCCCATCAATATGTAACCAATATTGGGTTTTCGTTGAATCATCTACGCTCCACAACCCAGCACACACATCAGGGGCTTGGCGCTTTGTGGAAGCCAAGATTTGTTAGCAAGAGAAAGACGCTAGTAATTAACATGGTTCAAAAAACACGAAAAACCGTTTCGGCCGGTACGAAGCAGTAGCAATAACAGCAAGAACTTCTATACGCTGTTTAGGAAGAACGCATACAAACCGTTCATAAGAAAGGATTCCTGATATCCTCAACTAACACTTACGTTTGGTTTTGTGAGGAATATCTGCATCTTATGAATCCCAGTACGCAGATGGTTGAGCTTCTCTAGAAACGAGAGCATCTTCTTTGAAAATGGATTTCACCAGCTGTGCGTCAATATGTGCGCATTCTGCCGGACCAGACAGATCAACTCTGGTTGCCTCAATCTGCAAACTCTTTTTGTCAGTGAAAGTCCTGAGGAAGACCATTGCTCCTTAAATTCATCATCGGGAACTGTCAGTTAGTACTGCTTCCCAAAGTGCAATAAATCACGGAGCGCTTGCATTTGGGGCAGAAAAAGATATTTGTGTAAGGTCAGGAGCTCCTGAGTATTTTGGTACAAGGCAAGTCAGGTATTTCACTAGTTGACATGCTTACAGACCTTGTGTTGCAAACTCCATTCATTTCAAAGCGGTAGACCAATCTGACGTATTTTAAATGAAATCTGGACCTTCAGTGTTGTGAACTTTTGCTTGACACGATTCGCTTACGGCCATTCATTCTATTAATAGGAGAACTAGTGGGTTCACAAAGTTGCGCTGCCCAAACCTGACTTATCGATGCAATCGAATAATGTTTCCTGCAAAATATACACCCAAACGGTCCAGTAGATCGCGCCAGACCACAGAATACAGGAATACATGTGTCGTTTACTTACACAACAAGTTGGCCAGATGAAAGACACGAGCGCCCTCAGTGGTGCTCGTGCACCCAAGCTATTGCCTTCAATGCATAGCTCCCTTCTCAATCCCCTACTTGATAGCCCCTGACAGTGCTAGATTTATGCAATGAACAGCTACCTGCCCCCCTAAATCATCGGTGCACAAAATTGCGACAGCTACAACCACTGTACGACGAGTAGGTGGTTATTACAGCTGACCGGCCATCCTAGTCTTTGATGGTCAATCTAGAAGGCCGTGGCTTCCGCTTGTAACTTCGTCCATACATTGCTCACCAGGATGCGTATCTTCATTGGCGCATCTTTCTTTTGCTGAGGCTACAGTCACGTAAAGTCTAGAAACTCATGCTTTCCGACCTATTAGCCAATATTTCCTGGTTTACCTGTGAGAGCAGTCAGCTGACCATGAATATGCATTTGCCACTTTCAGTCTTCACAACAAAAAGGTACTCGTCTGAGCAAATTGTATGGTAACCCCGAGATAGTGAACAAACTACGCACAAAAAGAACCACAGAAGGCCTGGCTAAATCAGGTATCTCAGCTACTTTTCAGCAAAACAACCAATAATCGTTGTTTAACCGAACATACACCACAATAGGACTAAAAAACAACGTTGATACACTTATTTTGAAATGAGCAGGTCTTTCAAGTGTCAAATTGGCCTCGGACTAGATGAACACTTATTGCTAAGTGGTCTACAAGGTAACGCATTTCACACAACGGTGTTGTGTCGAATGTACAAAAAAATGATTTTGATTAAACCGATCGATACGATCGATGCGACCAATTTGTCTTTGTGATTGAGGCACATGAACACATCGAAGGTTCAGCTAGAAGATTTGTGCACGTAATAAACTCAGGATTAGTGATGGTAATGTAACAAGTTATATGAAGAACCACCACACTTTGCTTGGCTTGGCAGTTCGCTTGGGCCTTTAGAGATCAATCGCCTAAGCGACTGTGTGATCTGTTTGCGAAAACCAGGAATTTAACTACAGACGCTGGTTTTATCAAATAATTGCTTTCAAAAACAACTTTTCAACTATTCGTGTCTACTGTTTGTTTCTCCGAAACCTATGTTTCAATCCGCGGCAGTACAACATATTCTGCACTGTTATGTCTGCTGATTCGTCAATCTGTGTTATCTGCTGCTGACCCGCTCCAGGGCATAGTGCCGGAGAAAAAAAGACTCACAGAAGGGAACACAACAGCTATGTTCCGAACAAGCGAGTGCGAGAGCGTGAGTGCGTGCGAGTGCAAAAAGTACAGCGGTCCCAAGCCATTTATTGGAAGGACACTGTCTGAACTTAGTCCAATACTGACGCACACGGTCTGGCTTTGCTACCAGGCTGTGACATGCTGCATATTGCGGGGGAATTGTCTGACCTTGATCAACGCTAACTCTCGCTGCCTGGGTTTGATACAAGGCTGTGAGGCGCTGCATATTGAGGGGGCGTTTTCTGTCTGTCAACATCTAGCGAAGCTGAGAGTCTCGGTAGATTTCGGGCATTCGGTGGTTGCTTTCGGGAAGCTGACATTCCTGATATGCACCCATAATCTTTAAATGTGAATCAGTGAGATGTTCCCTCGTTTTTACTAGAACTGGTTCTCCTAATCCTGGACCCATTTGCCCTACTGTCTACTACCATTTGAAAAACTGACTTTGATGACCTCAATCTAAAAGTGTATTAAAGGCACGGATGTACGACGTTTTTGTCTATAGATTTATATTTGATTGGCAAACCGATTTTCGTAAGTTATTGTGCACCGTCATACGGCCTTCGTGAGTCTCTAGGTAAAATACCTGTTAAATTGTGTTTTGGTGACTCTCTGAATTGGTGAAGTCTGCGAATCTGAAGACATCAGTTGTTACCCTACTGAAAGCTGACGGCATGGCATCACGTAACTCTAGCGAACGTCGTACTACGTTTTATTCAAGAGGTAGCACTCGAGCTATCTCGCTCAGCACAATAAATCGCTCGCCGCTCCGTACATTGTGCAGTTGTTTGCCGACAAATTGGTGATATTTATTAGTGAAATAAGTCACAGTTGTTGGTAGAATGAAGCCGATTGTGATATATGCTAACAGCTGGAAACCTGCGGTCAGTTTTGACATACCTAACAGAAAACACCAGCGAATCTCGTTCTGTAGTTAGGTCCAAATTCATACAGAATACGTTGTGAATTTGTGAACCAGAGTTACTGGTAATTATTGACCCTCAATCTAAGTGACTTTAGATCTTCATAAAGGAAACTACTCACAAGGTTGCTGAAAGCTCTTGTGAGTAGTTTCCTTTATGAAAAAATATACTGCAATATCTCGAATATCGTGCCAAATGAATCATGAGGTGGCCTGTGTGCAGCATATTCAGCTGGAGGACATCATAAACGAGAGATTCAATTGAGTCTCCCGTGAAAACCAAATTGATTTGCAAATGGGTGTATTTCTCGACTTTAGGTGTTCTTCACAAAGCACACAGCTGCGGAATTCTTTATCCGTGCATCGGCCAGAGCTTTCAGGCGGAAGGATCACCGAAATTTTGGGTGGCTGACAGTGAATTATGCTGTGCTACTGAAACGTTTGCAAGGCCGTCCTTTGAAATTCGATGCAGACATCTTCACACAGTTCTTTACAACCTCCCTGATTCCACAAACAGGCCGAGAATCAAGTGAAAATTACAAGTTTCTATTTCCTCCCGCCATGAATTTTCAGGAAGCTCTAAGGCTCTTTGACGATCAGTTGTGTCCAAGTGACGATTTCAAACAACTGCTATCTATCCAAAATTATTTACAGTGTTCCGAACTGCCGTCAGCATTATATGGGTCCCAGTCCGGTTTAGACTAAACCGTAATCTGGGAACATCGACTAGAAAACGATGATAGAGCACGAATATAAAATTTGAGAGGAAACTAAATATGTTACACTATAAAATTAAAATCCTTTTGACAAAAGGATCCACTTGTTCTTGCCGAGTTAAAGCTGGAACGCGAGTCAACCAAACTTCAACTAAAGCGCTTATAGTTTTTATTTTATCTTGGACTTATTTTTATATTTATGTTTATATTTATACTTAATTACTTTCTTTGAATTTATATTAAACTTAATGTAGCAGACCTTCACAATTCAATACAATGTTTATTATCCACTCATTCATCAGAGCCTTGAATTAACTTGTTAGTAAATGCAGATCCATACATTTGCAGTTGAACTTTCATCTACCGCCGGAAAATTTCCGACAGTATCTCCAAATCTGAAATTCACGGATACTGATTCTTGTTTTGGGAATATAGGTGATCCTCTAGAACGAATAAACAGGAAGACTTTACAAATCTGAGGAATTTTGCACTTTGAATTATTTTCATCGGCGAACAGAATGATACTGTGTTCTCTAACTCTCCGATCAGAGTGGAGTAGACTAAACATAAACGGATTCAGCATTTCAAACCTACAGCTCTTGAGGCAGCAGATTGTGAGGAATTACGTTCGCTGCTACTAGCTATAAAACAGGATGCAGGGTAATTTATTCTCCGGCTGCGAAGATTGTGCCTCTCTTGGCAGATCGCATTCGCGTTGTACGCACAGGAGTCCAAGGCGTCATCAATGAGATAGGCTGTTTGACAGGACACGCCCAGACAGGAAAAAAAGCACAGTGCAGAGAGTGACGCATCCCCAAGGTCACCACCGGTACGACACGTCCGGAAAGTAGGTGAGTTGGCGGATCGCACCAACACGGTTCAGCAACATACGACCAGCGTAGTGGGCCTGAAACTGTTCACGGCCGGAACATTGGCTTCACGGAGCGAACAAGTGAACGACCATATTTGGCCATTTAGTCATCCTATATATTACGCAGACGCTCTGTATGTTGTGTCCTGGCGATACAGCCGTGTCCCGAGCTCTCTGTCTACTCCCTATCGCGTAGTCTGGCAGGCTCAGTGCAGGCGTAAACAATGGAAAGCCACCCACGATACAACAATAATCTACAGTTAAACACTTGATAGGCTTACTAGAGTGCTTTAGACTAGGAATACTGATGGTGCTGTAACAAGTGATACGAAGGTCCAACTAACTTTGCTCAGTTTAGCAGTTCTTTCAGGCTTCCTACGTTTTTTGCCGAAACCATAGATTGTGTCAAATGCTGATGGGAAGTACCCCTCTTCATCCGTCGGTAACCAAATGCCACACTTAATTTTGACAAAAATTCCAGTAGGTTGATGCTAAACTTCGTGTGGCGGAACGCAATATGCGGTAAGACGCGTTCTCCTTGCTCACCATGATTCAGACCCCCCAAACCGGCTACCCAACACAGCGGCTAGACACCTCATGAAGCAAACTATTTGTGTGCGTTTGCGATGACAGTTTCTTCAGAAGTTGTAAGTGTAAGATTATGGGTTTCAAATGCATGCGACGTGAAATCCAGCTGACGGACCAGAGATCCCCATCTTCTCCCAGTAATGGTCACTCTTTGACCGCCGATTTCACGCGTTGCGAGACGGTTTTGCAAATACGATTGTTGTGCATCTCAACGTACCAGGTGTGTCATCGTCTCATCCAATGCGTTCTGCATTTGTAGACTATTAATAAACACTAGCCAGTGTTGTGGCAAGCTCTGGATTTCAATACGCATGATTTGTACCTTCTAACAGGTGACAATCTCGTGTTTCACGGTAATCAGTGGGAATTCGGGTGGCATAGAATCTTCGGTGATGCCGATTGCCGTTACTATGGGTCTTAATATGACAGCTGGGCCATTACACATTTTGTGGGTCAATGATGGTTCCTTTGTGAAGCGAAATTGAAAGAATGAGCGACGAGAAGTCCCATACTCCACAGGGTTTGTGTCAACTCATTCCATATTACAAAGAACACAAACACCACACGATGCCAACAAATATCTATATCTACAACTATCTGCATAACCAAATCGTTTAGCTCGTTCCTTAAAAGTATCAGAGGAATCAAGTTCCATGACGGCTTATGGCAAATATTACAGGTCGTGCTCAGCCAACATCTCGTGCGCAAGGTAATCTCACACATAAATTAAAGTATCCTTTTGATATTCATAAAAATGGTAGCCATTAGCCGCACATTGATCTTAGCTGCAAAACCTTTGCGACTGGAGTAAAACATTTTGCGCCAAAACGTTGCATTTGTTGCACATATGCTCAAACCAAAACCCATCCTAATCCACGTTCATGTTTTTGCAGTTCACCAAATCTCATTCTCCACTGCAGCAATCATAGCTTTGGCGGAAAAAGTAGGGGTGCAATAATCTCCCAGCATCGCTGAGACTCCGGGATACCTAAATAGGGTTCAAAAGTTTGGACTGATACTCTGAACTCAATTGGCTGATTGCTTAATACATCAGGAGCACGTCATAGCTTTCAAAAATTCGATTCCATTGTGCGAATACTGAGCGCCCATAAAAATCGCAAAAATGTCTCCGGTCAAAATCGCCGCCAGAACTTGGGAGGCGTCTACGATCCAAGTAGCCTACAACGCACACTTCAAGTGGCAACTTCCAAATGAGTAGCCGCTTCTTCACACATTGGCGGTGCCCGCTTGGTCGAAGTTTTATTGCATAGTTCCCATGTCTATAAAGAACATCGGGTTAAGCCAACGGAAAGCTGGTCCGCAGCTGATTTTTTTCAAATTATGCAAATATACCAGCTGCTAAGTAAAAATTGCATCAGTTTGAGTCGCTACCTACGGATTATGAACCTTCTTGTGGGAAACGCGGCCACGTTACGTCTCAGCTAACGTTTGCTTCAGCAACATCTCCTTTGTCCCGAATGCCCACTTGTCCAGGAAACTCTACATTCAGTTCCACCAGACTGTCTAGCGTACACAACATCCAAAAAACTTGCACATAAACTGATCGTTCCAGTACAACTCGTTGTGTACATTCCTGCTACATCGACCGACCATATAGTCAAAGTTGATACCTGGTATGGAATTACAATGCTGTTCAAAAGTGGTCGATTAGTTCGCTAGGAATGGCAGTCACCAGGAGGATTCTAAAATGAGTTTTTGAAGAAGCGATACAGATCAAATATTAGGAATTTGCACGAAACTTATACTACTCTTTTTTTACCATGTACTGCACATTGACAACCGATGGAATGTATCAGAGAGTATACACTTGACTGTAAATTCACATGGTACCGAATATAAACATTACGAACAAAAGTTGGCAGGGCCATTGCTAAGCTGACATTCAAGACAATAGGGCGGGATTCTAATCTACGATTCCTAAAGTAAATAAATTTAACTCGTTAGATAATACGAATTTAAACGATCGACCAAGCACTTCTAGTAAAGTCAAATAGCGACTCATTTTCACCTCGAATAAATGTGTGTCAACTTTTAAAAGTAGGCCAATAAACAGCACTGCTCCCATCGCATTTTGGCCATATGAGTGTTTTTTGCGCCATGCTCTGGCACTAAAGCAGACATACTTAACACTTTGGTCTAAGAATATGGTTTACAAAGTGAATCCAACCGTACTTCATCCTACGCAGTTAAATCAGAGATTAAGCAGCAGTGTTAGCTTATCAAAATACCCATTCAGACGTAGTGTCCAGCTTCCATCATGCGGAAGCAGCTAATATCTTACGCAGAGATTAGGCAGCAGTGTTAACTTATCAAAATACCCATTCAGACGTAGGGTCCAGCTTCCATCATGCGGAAGCAGCTAATGAGGCGATCGTCGCTTTTACGAGCGCGGCAAAAATGTGGATTATTACTGGTAGTTTTTCCATCACATTGATGTTGGCAGTGCCCGAATTTACGAATGAGCTGGCCTTGATTCCTTGTGCACGGTATGGCTAACCATTGTGTTCTAGTTTGTGTAACAGGCTTCAAAGTGTACATCATTTAAATCCACTTAGAAGGAACACAAGGAACAGATTCTGAAACGTCCATCCCGTACCGGCCGTACAAGCACATTTTTCAAAGCTAAACGTAAAAAGTGAAAACAAAGAAGGAATCTTTTCAGTGACAGCCATCACTGGACAGAGGAAATCAACTTGGCTAAATGCATGTCGATCATATGGAGTAAATCGATCCTAGAGTTTGAGTGGGGAATCAGAAATACTCAGCCATCCAGATACCCATAAAGGCATTTTTAGCGTTTTACGACAATACTGCAACAAGCCAATCAATCTGTACCTCCTCGAGGTACCCGTTGAAAATACACTTTTAACAAATTTATCATCTGACCAGACATCCCCTGCTGCTACAACGCGCTTCTTGACCTTCTAATTCAAGAAACTACGTAAAGTTTGTTTGAATTCCACTGAGGAATCTACGCTCCTAAAAAAAACAAATCATATACCGCTTTACCACAAACCTGTCATGTCATATTCGAGTGGCACGAAAAAATTGTTTGAAAACATTCGTTGCTTTACCGATGTTACTTGACCATTCAAGATGATGGAAATGTTGATATCTGAGAGCCCGAATTCCTGAAGATCAGAAATCCAATCCGGCATGGAAAAATAGTACTCTAGGGTACCATTTGAAATGTCACACACATGGGCTTAAAAAAACGGAATAAAATTGGGACATCAAAACCCAATGCAAGTACTTGAAAACCTCACTTGATGTGGACTAAATAGTGGTTACTTGCCACAAAGAATCGCGCACTGACTTTATCGAACACACCTCTGCCAAAGCTGATACAACTACCTAGTTATATAAAATTCCCCACAAACTTTAGTGACCCAACTTGAATGGTAAAGAGCATGCTCAGAGACTGCACGTTATCAAGCATAACTTTGCGATTTGAAGATCCAAGGCACATTTTGAAAGATATCATCTTGATGGTAATTTTAATCCACGGTGATTGTGCCTTGCTTTTGTCCTTAAGGATGGGGGCGATGTCGTTTCCGTACCCCAGATCGACAAAGTTCGCGCCCAACAACGATGTAAACACCGGCGTTTTGAAAACCTCCAAGAGTTCGTCCCATTTCTTTCATCGACGACAAAGTCGAACAGAGACGGAGAAAGTGGATATCCTTAGTGAACTCAACCTTCTGTAGGTAAGCTTTCGGCGAGTTAACCATATACCCTCAAAGGCCCAGAAGTATGCGATTACAGGGATCGGATTATGTTCAAAAACTCCCGCGGAACACTCCGTTGAGCAAGTGACGTTAACAGCACTAACAGATCGACGGATCGAACGCACCGTGGAAGTTAAGGAATACCAAGATTATGAGTCATCTTTACAGATGGAGTTGATCTAACATCTGACGGTGGGTGGACGAAGGCCCTACGCCATCGAAATCTTGCCTGATCGTTATGGGTCAAGGATTTGCGTGCCGCTGTAAGACGATGATGATCAGCGGTGCCAAAAGCCCCGTCAGAACAGGAGTCAAATCAACACCTCTGTGGTTACCACATTCACTGAGAGTGCTCTTTCCGATAATGGGCGCCATTATCGACTCCCCCCCCCTCAGTTATCTGGAATGATCTCTATCCCAAATAGACACACATGGGCTATACAGATACTGACTGAGGAATTCACAGCCATCCTTGAACAAAGCAGTTAGAAGAACATCAGCAACACAAACAAGATGACGTTTGGTTAGAGGTCTACACTCGGACAATTCTAAGGATGAGAGGGTTCCATTTACACAGTTCTTTCATCTTTGTGTTGAAGACCGGTAGTCCGGATTGGAGGTAGCATGTGACCAACTGAATTGGTGTTCTGAATACTGCACCCAGTGGTCTTCTTTACTAGATCTCAGAAATCTAATTTGGCCCCTGATTGTTTCGCTGACTTTCGAGGACTTGTCGAACAAATCAAGCTGCGGATGTTTTTTCACATCTTTGATTTCCTTGGCCTTTCGGATCGATCCTGCCTCTTATAGTTCACCTGCTAACATGTGTGATAAACTTAGCTTTCAATGTGTCCTCATCTCAAGTCTAGCGATCCAGTCAGTCTCGCTTGGTCCTAATATAGTTTCAGTGGAACAGTCAGCACTTCCCACTAAAGGTCGTCATGATCTTGAGAGTGGAAATGTTTTTGGGTAATTCGATAAATTCCTTTCTGCAATTATCCTCGGATCCTACCCTTCTCAGCATTCAAGTTTAATTGCAGTGGGTTGGGCTTACGAAAGACTGAATTCCTCGGACTCCCTGTCTTTGCAACTGTGTTGCAGCGTAATATTCACTTGAGTTATTCACTTAATTGTATTTTCTCTCCATCACAGTCCTTTTTTCGATTCCAGTATAATGAATAAACTACAACCGAGTTACTTTTGGTCCCAATAAATGACGCCGAATCATATTATACTGTAATCCCTCATTTCGAGACTAATTCCTCCATTCACTGTGAGCGTATGAATAAGATTCACGGCTTTCGCACTTATCTAAGCGTGATATCACACAGAGGAGCGCTGCAGATTTGGTGAGCCTAATGTTACTCTTTATAACCCCCAGCTGATACGATAGGAAGGATATGAGCTCAGGTAAGCAACGCGATGGTACAATAAAGTATTCAGACGAGAGGTTGTGACCGTGCAACAGATGGCGATCTTAATCAATGCACATAGTCCAAGATTGGTGACGTTAGATCCCCTAACAAGGATTTGTTTCCTTTTTAGCATCAGCCGGACTGAACTGTCTTCAGTCCGTGATCTGGATGTGATTATCATGAAAACCTTTTTAAGTTAGCCTTCTTGAGTGAGGTGGGTGTGGCAGGCAGATCTAGTCAATCGATCTTTCCTTTGGCTAGGGGAGTCGTAATTCAGGTGGGACGTATAGGTTGCACCATCTGTGGTGGTAGTTGTTGATTGGATGGGCCATTGAATAGCAAACGGAAGCGTTTCGTTCATCTCGTCAGCTTGATCAAATAGCCCGTAATCGCTTGACCATCAGCGAATCATGCACTCCATGGCAGCTTGCTGACAGAGATGGATCGTCCTCTCGAAGAACTAATCGTTGTGGTGTCGACATACAAATCCAAGGCACGATAGCCTGGATCGAAACGGATACATGCAGTTTGTATAGAAGTTTAGTTGACCACTGCAGATTAGTTTATTTTTAGTTTTTTTAGTGCCAGTAGAAATACAGAGAATAAAAAACCACATATATCCGAACTCGGCTTAAACAGGCTCATGAATTTCGTTTATTTGAAGATGTTTTCGGGAAAACATAGTAGATAGGATAACCCATACCTGAGACTGATTCACGTGTCTATCGGTCTTTGTTGTGAACTATTCTGTTTTAGCTGTCTTGGTGTATGGGTAAACATTCTGTGAAATCCCAAGAGTACGATAAAGTTGCTCAGTCTTTCATTTCCTGGCCTAAACAGTAATAAAGTCATCGCTATAAATCTGTGGGATGGTGTCAGAAAACGGTGCACAGAACTACCTTAACGAGTGGAAACACATGGAAAAAGCGCTTCGGGTGACAAACTAAACGACCTGATTCGGAATATGTTTCCTTTTTGAGAGGAAGCACGTTCTGCATGAGCGTTGTGCAGATAACCCTCAGTAACTTCTGGAAAAGTCAAGGTCGGTCCGTGGTAGGTATTTGACGGGAGCACCCCTTGTGGATGAAGTGCGTCTTCTGTCAAACAGTTTGATACTTCAAAGTGACCGTCGTCGTGTATATTGGCCTGTCCATCCATCTATGTCGCGATCACTTGTCTACAGTGACCTGATGCACCAGAATTTTCGGACATCTAAGGGGGGAAGGCTTAGCATAGTTGTAACCATAGCACAGTCGTAATATACAGGCTTTATAGAATCCGTCCACTATTTTTCACGTCTACGATGGTGGAATAGCCGCGCTATTTCCCCACTTAGTGACAAATCTCCAAGATATTAAAATCGCGGTGTTTCAGTCACTCTTAACTTTGAGGAAGCAGTGAAAATCCGTGAGAATCTGACTTTATAGTTGTGACATCGGCAAAACCTGATCAGCTAATATTAAGAATACAGAGACGACATAGTGTGTCGGAAATCATGAAAAGTGGAGAACCTACAGAAAGCGAAAAAAATATGCAGTGGTACTAATGGAAACCTTTGGGCTGCCAGTTATACACAGTTAGCTGCCCGTTAACATTAGCGTTGAACGTACATTCCGAAAAAACGGAGGTTCCGAAAATGAGGTACACAGAACATGCGTGTGCACGCTTCAGGAAGACGACGGGGCGAGACGTGTTTACGGAGGTGGTATTGAGATGGCTTATTAGCATCTAAATATTGACGGAACACTACTCATAAGGTTGCTAAAAACCATCGATAGCTCACAACCGTTTCCGCAGTTCTTGGGTTTCATCAGGTAAGTAGAATTCTCGAGTTTCCGACAACCTTATGTTTTCCGAGAACCGAAATTGGAAGAAACTTGTCAAATAGTCAGTTACACATCAGTTTGGGTTCAAACAGGACACTATTTGACAGAACATTGGGGACTGTGCAAACCTGTCGAGCGTCAATGGGGACGAAACGGACCGTGCGTCGTCGATAATTTTTCAGTAAACTTGAAACTAGTTTTCTTCAACAGGATACGTAGCAGTCGTTTTATTATTGGCCTTGCGAGTAGGCATGCAAAATGGAGCCAGCAGTGGGTCGTAGTGATGATGGTGGTAATAGCATCACCGTTCATCCACGGTAAGTGGGAGTGTGTTGTGTGGGTCAAAGACTCAGAAGAGCATACGAAATCCCCTGACCTTAGGAAGGAACTGCAAGGTTTCGTCGACATGGAACCAACGATAAACCATTTGTTTTCCATCACAATCCATAACAGTGGATCTATTTCGTTCTGTATTTCATGGCTGTCGACGGTTTGAAATCAACGTATTGCTTACTTCTGCCCAGGAAAATAACGATACAAAAGAATTTTTCCAGCAATGGGCTTGCAGATGTTGCTCAGCAACGTAAACATGTAAACAGAAGTAACCAACTGGGTGGGGAAATCGAGCGAGAAGCTTACACTGCTCTCCATGGTCTGCCTGTCTCCCTCACTCATTGGTTCCTTCGTATAGCACTATAACTCGATGAAGTTGCCTGATTTATCCATTGGCAGCCAACAGCTGGCGATATCTGGTTGTTTATACTGCAACTGCTTCCTGCTTCGGTTTCTGATTAAGAATCCTTTATTCAAAAAGACAAATGGAATTACGAAATGGACAAACTGTCGAACAAACGGTCATTTCAAAGCAACCCGAAGGCCTCCAACAACAGCATCAGCAGCCTGAAGAAGCAAACCGAGATTGGCACGATGGAATTTGTGCTTGTGGAAACAATTTGGGAAATTGTAAGTCCTAATTTGAAGCTAGTATATGAATCGGGTTTGGTTCTCACAGGGGAAGGCAGCCTCGGGAAAAATAGACGCGGTCGAACCAATGGCGCGACACATCACTTATTCTAAATAACGAGACAGATTGTAACGGGGTTAATGGTCTTGGCTAACAACTGCCCTTCAGTTGAGAGTTAAAATGCTTGTCTTAATCCAACATATAATCTGGAAAATATGGATAAACATTTAGGCAGCCCCCTGAATTAGCCGTTCTTCTTAACTATCCCATAATGCCAATCTCGATGCTTTTGTTATCTATTTGTTTGAAATAACCAACCCCAGGATAACGTTGACTGGACGACCCAGCTGCAACTCTCCAGTGAATGAGTTGACGGCGACCTCATGCGCCCCAATCATCATACCAGAACCTGTGCTCGTTTAACTAAACTGACTTCAAGAATATCTTAACTGGTAAATCCAGTTTTGAATAATAATAATAACAGTAATAATAATAGCAATAGAGGTAATAATTAACGCTGAAATCCCTTACTGGAGCCGGAGAAAGACCCAAAGGAACGAACTTTCACCAAGCACTGCACATTTTCGGAACATCGGTGGCCCCATTTGATAGTTATTAGGAAACACTGCAGCACTGTCCTAAAATCTCCAACTAACCATCTCATTAAGCGTTTAGCTGATTTTCATCAAGTAACACACACAGTGCAACCACAGAGCGTTTGCACGAACAGATAATCACACGACTAGGACATAAGCGTGACATATTTGGATCCACTCCCCAGTAGAGACAAGGCGTAATATGGTTTTCTTTAGCCCAGTAGTGGCTTTGGTATGGAATGATCAAGATAATTAGACAAACTGGGATCCGTGCTTTCAAATTAACTACAATTTCAGAAGTATTATGGTTTTGACATTAATTGGCTTATTGATAAACGGATAGCTAATGATTTGTTTGATTTTCATGAATCTAGCTCACGGTAACCATGCGTATCTATAGTCGTCTAGAATTCATCGGATCTCGAGTCAGAGTCATATTAAAAGCTTGAATTTAACCCACTGCCAGCTTTGGTCTTTCGGTGTATCCAGTCCGTGAACTTCAAGTTTGTCTTCTTCGTGTANATTCGACCCTTATCTTCGGAAGAACACCAGTGGGCTAATGACCTGCGTATCGAGCGGATGAAAAATTGCTTTTCGCCACCCTTTCTACATTAAACAATGGAAGATTTACGCAATTTTATCAGTTCTCATAACAGTCCCATTGATAGTAACACAGAACCTGGTTGAACCTGTATTGAAAAGCGGACGGCAATCACGCAAAGGGCTTGAAGACCAAGAGTAGTGAGCTATCTATTAATAATTTCACTTGAAATGAAAAGAGGACAAGTCAACCTCACACGTGATATGTTGACGATATCTTTTTAATGCGGTGAAACAGTAATAGCAAAAGTTCGTGCTTTGTCGTAACAAAAGCATTCCAACTCCCAAATTCCGAAAATTCGGTCTACTGAAGACCACGTAGGAGAGGACAGCTCTCATGTTCTACAGCAGAAATTGTAGGAGCGTCTTATTGCGAGCATCGCATGGTCTTACAATAAGTTTATGCAGCCGAAAGTGGTTCCAGGAAAGAGAAGAACGAATCAGAAATATACATAAATATAACGGCCAACTGGACACGTTCGTGAGCACACAAACCACATGGTAGAATGTTGCTGTGTTAGCTCAAGCACTTCCGTATTTGGCCTACTTGCTTGCTTTCAAAGTACAGTGTGTTCTAGAAAGTAAAAAAAACGGCAACCAAAGTTGAAACGACCGATCACAATCCCATGCGATCCGTCACATTTTGATGCACACCGGGTTAACTCGGCAAAAGCGAGGCTGTTTGTATCCGAATGGCTATTTGGCTAAGTCCAAATTAGTGCCACTCACGACCGCGTAGATCAATGAAGTCACGAAACAACGAGTTTTGTTTTGAAAGATTTTTTCAGAGGCAGCGTTTTAGACTACGTTGTTGGGCCTACACAGCTTCCTGCCTCTCTCGCACACCAGATAGCCACATACATTTTTATGAGCACTGAAGCAGTAAGCAGGTTCGGGTTTTTTTAGTAAAAGAATAAGTAAGAAGTATTGTAGAACGACGGGAAAATTTACCATTTGAATACGACAAACTGATCACAAAAAATCTTATTATTAATTGGATTGTAAAGGTAAGAAACATCGTCCGTCGTATGTCATCCGGTAGGGAGGACCTACTCCTTTTGAAATACATAGAGTAGATCTACCATTGTCGAACAGTTTGTGACTCTCGCTCCCTCTCTTGGTGCCTAAACTTTCACTTATTTCCTCAGCTTTGCGGTCGAAACGTTAGAACTGAATTATTCAGTGGGAAAAACGTTTGAATTATTAGTGTACGTTTCCCTTTTCGGCCTGTAGCTCAGTGTCTATGGCACTGATTCACTGACCTGATCTTGAATGATGTTAACCGCGTGTGCTTGTAGGATCGCCAAGACCACATCCGTCTTCACGGATGGCATCGATTTCCCACCACTTCTTTGGTTATGAGACTTAACTTAAGTGTCAACTACAAATACATACGCCTATCTGTCTATAAGACGTATTCATGCTGCGTCTTAAGGGAACCAAGGTGGTGTGTTAGACCCAAACCCATCCAAATAGACCGAATTTGTGTTCACACTAAAGCCGGGTAGACATCCCGAAGCTACTGTGATCCTCACTGACATGAATGGTTGTCCATTCTCACAAGCTACATTTATGACATATCTTGCCATTCCAATTTCCTGTGACTTAACTTTGCATGACAAAACTAGACCGAGGGATTTCATGCGACAACGTTCTCCCATAGGTAATACGGATTCGGTCATCCGAAACTTTACACTCGCTACCTTCATGCCAATTATTTTTTCGTATTTTTCAGCCGCACTTACGGTACACTGCGGCAAGAAGACTATGTAACAATTCGGGTTCGGATTTGTCCGGTCCCAGAAATATTCCGTTTAGTTCCTTGGTATGTCTGTGCTCATTGCGCCGCTCCGGTGTAAATCCGTATGCAGGAACATCTAAATGTATAAGAACTTTACGGTTTCTTAACTCACTTGCCTAATAACCGAAATCATCCGAGCTCTTAGTTATACTGATTTGTTCTCCACTGCAAACCGTCTTGATCCGGCTAATTTTCTCTTGTTTAGCCTTCAGGTTGCTTGTTGCTCTTTGCATTTATTGCAAGCATGCCATTAATTGTCACACACTTCTCTGTACCCCGAGTTGTCTGAAAATTCGCCAGCATCGTCGAATAAAGGGAAGGGCTCTTCGTTGTCCTTGGAAAGGCTAGTGTCAGTCCAAAAGTGTAAACAGCTGTGGAAATTTCACGTTAAAAATCCACCAAGACCCATCGCGCTAGCGACGCAATTTTCCAACGGTCGACACGTACCTTGATAATCGATCATCAAAAATGTAGCCAACACAAGTAAACTATAAAACTGAATTTACAGTAGCATCCTTGATCCCTCTCTAACGTATGTTTAAATCAAGGAAGGAAGACGTTGGAAGCAATGGGGTGGGAAATTACGAGTAGTATGTGGAGCTGCTGTCGCAAACTGTCGAACTTCGTTGAATGTATACTAATTGTGATTTCTGTTTGCGGCAAGCCGAATTCATCTCACTTCAGCACAAGACCTTAATTCAGCGCAGATTAGGATGCAACGTTATGAGCTTTATTTGAACCTGCACAGTCTGTCATAGTCCATTTGTTGGCTCATGAGTTGACTACGTACCCTTAAGCTGGTGGCGTTTGAAAAAAAGACAGCTGATAAGTCAAAAATTCCAATTCGGAACAATTTATTGTTGTCTTTTATTCAATCGGAGAGGTAGCTATGACTCACCAACAACGGCGAATTGTTTCTCTAGTTATATTCTAACATACCTTGGTAGTCTTATGAATAGTCGTCTTTACTTTGATATATAGATGGTCATTTTGACTGGCCACGCAGGTAATTGATCATTATCTGCGGAAGTCTCTATGATTCTGCTTTTCAGTGGCCGAAAGTCAAAGCGGAAACAAACACTTCCTCAATGTACCAAAAACCGATTCTACCACAGAGAAAGTATTTTGAAAATTTTGGGGAATTCCACTCAACTGATAAGGCAGAATGCATTAGTCCCCAAAAAAAGAGACTGCTCCAGAAATGTGCCTCTCCTCATTTGTTGAATGGGAGCAGCTGTCTGCTACTGAGGGTTCGGACACACGAATTCAACTTACCCTTTCAATGAATAATGGACCTCATCACTCAGACTTTGAGGTGGATATCTCTGTACGAAATACACGGGAAAAATAGTTTTCACTTTTAAGTTGATAGGAAAAGAGACTGCTAAGAATCACCTGGAATCTTACGTTTGGAATAGGCAAACGGATGTCATTCGCATCCGTTTGTTATAGAAACTGTTGTAATTGATTAAACCCATCATCGTTCATGTTCATGTCAATTCTATAGAGAAAATATATCGCTTTTGTCCTTGATACAGTACCAATCATTAGGTTGTTAGAGATGTTAACCCATGATTTTCCCACACCACATATGTCCAGTAAAAAATAAGGTTGACAGAAATTCAGATATTAGCGTCGACCGTTGAAGCGCTTTAATTGACCTTCTATGAAGTTGATGTCTCGAAAATTAGCTACCTTGTTAGCTAACTTCCTGCCCAAACTGTCTTTATATATCTTCAATTTACAAGGCAAAACGTGTTTTCTCTATGAATGAATCCTACTAGAACAAAAGCACTTTCTTCGCAATAGCAGACCCTCTGCTGATACATTCAAAGCCATTTCAATTCGAAACGCAGCAGTTCATAAAGTATTTGAGAAGTCATTAAAATATTACAGCTTTTCACACCTGTTAAGACTGTACACTCCTGATCCGTCCGCCCTCCTCGGCTTGTATGCCTACCTAATTTTGCGTTCAGATAACCGTTGCTCTGATTTAATTCGGTTCTAAATCAATTAGAAAAAGTTTGGAATCGATTGAGAAGTCATCGTTTCGGAAGGACTTGGTAAATAATCGGTAGTTTTTATTTGGGCGAAGTTTCGCTTTTGACACAAAACCTTCATCAGGCTAAGTGAATAGGTCACCAAGTTGGCCATGTTTTAATGCAGACGGGGAACCAATCAGTAAGTCTTCTTCAGATTACCACACTGGATCAGTGTTGAGTGCCAATAAACGGCTCTTATCGGCTAGTGTAGTTGCCAAAATCTTGAATTGAATGGCTGCAGAAGTTTCAAATTAGTTTCGGTTGGCTCTTGTTCCTTAATCTTCTACCTCAGGGTGCCACTGGTAGATTTTCGCTTCTTCTCACCAAGGAGTTCATCGCCCTCCAGATCGTATTCTGAAACACCAGGTCTTGTGTATTTATGTCTTCGATATATTTACTATACTGTTGAGGCACATTTTCCAGTCTTTTGGGTGCAGTTTTTGTGGTGGGCATTCTGATCATGGAAGTGTTTCCATCGTAATTTCCGTGTATGCAACTGCCTTGTAAAGTCTGATTTTAGCTGGTACTGGTTTACAACAGTGTACAGGTACTCTGACAGTGTAACCCCTTGTTAGACTTTATCCTACTGACGATGTTGATGTGTGATGTTATTCCGGCAATACAATGTGCCGAACTTCTGTTGCGTTTAGGGATTTTACAACAGTAGTCTTAGCTATTTTGAACACTGGCTCTGTTTGACTTAAGTAAGAACTGTTGGGATGAAACCTAAGACATCGTTTTTTATGAAACGTTTTTAATTCGGTGTTCATAAATCAGGACTGTTATTCTTAAAGAAATATCAGCGATCCCATATTTTGCAGAGTGATGTCTCAGGGTGGTTCAACACCGATGCCGCCTTGGTAATATGGCATTCAATCCCTGTGAATAAATGCTTTTGACTGCATTCAAAAATGTCTCTGCTTGTACCTGCCGCGGCGTACCAGGCAATTGTTGTCGCAACATTGGCTATTTTCTTTGCCGTGTTTGTCGTTCGACAAACAGTGAACTTGGTTGCCTGATCCCCCTCATAGCTTGTCATTTCTGGACAGAAGTATGGTTTGGGTGTTGCATCTGAATAGTGCGCACCATAAACTTTTGGAGATCATTCGATATGCACAATCGATCTAATTTGAATATCAGTTGACGCTCACTCGCCAATAAATATTGTCCCTAGAACAGAACGTTTTAAATACTATCGATCATTTTCCTTTCCCTGTGAGCTTCTATAAATAGCATGGCATTGTCCCACGCACAATGGTGGCCAGTCTGATCTAAACCGAATTCTTTCCTGATAGAAAAGTATCAACAGAACTAATCAATCCAATGTCCTAGCTCCCTCTGTTTCCCTGCTGGTAAGCTCTGGAAAAAGTACCCACGACAAACACTAGGTTTCCTTCTATTTGAATGTCACGGCAATTTATTGCCAGTGGGAATGTCACTTTTATTGACCGCAGTCCATACAGTTATTCTTCAAAAGCTTTACGTTTTAGAGCTGTTTTGTTCGATTTCCAACCCAGCCAACTGCGCAATACCTGCTCGTTTTGCTACAAGAGGTGACTGAGATACATGAACACATCGTCTACATTGAACACACTCGCGTACCATCTGAGATGTGCATTGTTTTGACAGCTTGGATTTGCGTGTATGAAACTACACATGAAAATTAACAAACTGAGAGAGACGTTTCGTTTTGCTCGGTGAGAGAAGAATACCTTGTTTAACATGAAGATTAAGAAAGCTGTCTACGTGGTATTGTGGTCTCCACGACTTCGCCCAGATACCTCAGTAGCAATAAATATAGCATTCCCAGGTGTGTCTAACTTTTTGATTATTTTTTCTGGAAATAGCGTGCAAGTGACTTTCAACCCAAACGTGGTTGTCCAGCTCGGTTGGTCACCAAGTCCTAATTTTCGGAAACAGAAACTGACAGGAACCTGGTAGTGTAAATATAGCATATGAATTCTATGTTGTTGATGGAACAGTGCAGGATTCAATGACTTTGGATTGTTAAAACTTGCTATTATCTTTTATCTTTGAAGAGCATGGTCACAAACATAAAAGCGAATGCAAGCGATTAATGTGAAAGGGTAACAGGAGAATATGAGAGAAAAGAGAGAAAAGTCTCATTCGAATTCATGCCAAGAACAGTTCCAGTCTGATGAGATGAATCCCAACGTATGTAAAAATTTTGGTATGGAAACACGCGTCTAAAGACCAACAACCGAAGAAAGGACAAACAATGCTGAATGCCCTTCAATGCGCGGTAAGCGCTAACACAGTCAGGACTCACACATCAGGCACAAAGTGTCCGTCATACTGGGTCTGGTGTGAGATTAAACGGCAAAAATGTACACTCAATGTCATGTGGCACGCATAAAAGTGTCGCAAGTACACAGAGAGCCCACAATGGCAAGCAAACACAAGTCACAGACTGTGACCTTAAGAAGTCCCAGTTCAATAACAGCCTTGGCGGATTGAGGAAAGCAGATCCGTCGATAAGAGATGATCATCGCTTGGTGGACCAAAAAGTCGACATCACAACCAATTGCAAGTAGGGCTGAAATTATGGCGAGGGAATATTTATCAGCACCATACTTCTGCTTCCACTCATTCCACACAGTCACTCCGCGCCCATCCGAGACTATGCTGATGTCTATCACAGTTGCTTGGGGCTCCCGAGCATGCTCCTGCTTACTGCTACTACTGCTATTTGACTAACCCAAACCGTTTGTTCATTAACTGGTCTTGTGATGAGTGATGTGGTCAGGCGGTTCAGCTCGATACGCATCACTTCACACGATTGCACGGGAAGATTCTTCACTATCAGTAGCACAGGAAATGTTTCACCCGTGACGAGAAAGGTGACTTCTCATGGTGGGTAACCTAGTGTTCCAGAAAACCCTAGTGGTATTCCTCCTAGGTGATGTCGGGATGTAAACTGCAAATGTTTTTTTCTGATTACCGGTAATGAACTTCAATGACTCGTAACAGGGGTGAGGAACACAGAGACACCTGATTCCAAATGAAATTTAAGATGCTAGCCTCCGACAAACAGGTAACCCAGATTCTTGTTAAACAGTTGTCATTCACTCTGTTAACACCACAGTTCACTGATTCTGCCTCAACCAGATATAAGGGATATTAACACTTACATACAAAGCAGCTACACTTTCCTTATTATTATTCTTTATTATTAATACCATTAGTGTCAGAGACAGCAATATCAGTGTTTACACTGATACCATGAAACCATGAAGCCTTAGAGTGAATGAACAGATAAGAATGGGTGGGCCAGCCAACCCGGTGATGACCAACGCAAGCATTCTCAGGTGTCTGTACATACAAACACTTAATCAGACAACCTCGAAAGAAACCAAAAACACGAGCGCCATTGACAACTGTCAGCCAACATTTCGTACAATGCCTGAAACCAAGCACAGGGAGGTACGACTCCATCTTGGCAGTGGGTGGCACCAGAATTACCACACATTTCTTAAGCTCTTTCTTACCAGTCTGCCATGTCCCACGCTGTCCATCTTGCAGATTGCGCTATCCTGAGTGATGCTCAGTCACCGCAGTTGATGGTTCTGGAGGTTTTCTGCGATTGAAGTACCTTCTGAA
Organism: Opisthorchis viverrini; assembly: GCF_000715545.1. Lineage (NCBI taxonomy): Eukaryota > Metazoa > Platyhelminthes > Trematoda > Opisthorchiida > Opisthorchiidae > Opisthorchis > Opisthorchis viverrini. The sequence continues at coordinate 752,313 of NW_008751700.1, read as the reverse complement.
CAAATAACCCTTTTCTTACTACCTCGTTACAAATCCATAGAGGTTATCCATCACCAGTAAGACATCCGAGACAATGGTTGTCAAAGATCTGGAAACGCCTGACACCATCTGTCCGCACAGACCATATCACAACAATGTCACAGGGACATTGCTGCACCCTGGTACACGTGATCCTTGAGTCCAACTGGTATCCTGTTTTGATATCAGGGAAACAGATTAGCAAACGGGATTCGGGCATTAAGATCCACCAGATCACATCAAACACCTGACCATCAGAGTTAATACATTCATCAAGCTTCGTAAAATTCTCCACAACTTTCAGTGCATCTCCTTCACTACACTTTCTGAAGCATGACTTCGCGCACTGCAGGTGCGAGGTGCATGCGGATGGATTGTGTGATAGTCGTAAGCTTGATCAGCAAAGTCTTGCTCCTTCCCGACTTTTTCTAAGATGACGACATCGTCTGCGTGATCCATACGGACAACACTATTGTAGGCAACGAATTTAGCACACGAGTTTTTGAAGACCTCACAACATTCACCTCAATATTTTCTCGATCACAAGGTCAAGCAAGATCACATAGAGCTGAACACACACTCTCACAAGCTCAGAAGTAAGTGATTGCAGGGATCGGAGTATGTTCAAAAACTCCCGCAGCACACTCCGTTGAGCAACTGACGTTAACAGCGCTAACAGATAGACAGATCGAACGCACCGTGGAAGTTAAGGAATACCAAGATTATGAGTCATCTTTACAGATGGAGTTGATCTAACATCTGACGGTGGGTGGATGTGTGGTCGACGAAGGCCCTACGCCATCGAAATCTTGCCTGATCGTTATGGGTCAAGGATTTGCGTGCCGCTGTAAGACGATGATGATCAGCGGTGCCAAAAGCCCCGTCAGAACAGGAGTCAAATCAACACCTCTGTGGTTACCACATTCACTGAGAGTGCTCTTTCTGATAATGGGCGCCATTATCGACTCCCCCCTCAGTTATCTGGAAGGATCTCTAGCCCAAATAGACACACATGGGCTATACAGATACTGACTGAGGAATTCACAGCCATCCTTGAACAAAGCAGTTAGAAGAACATCAGCAACACAAACAAGATAACGCTTGGTTAGAGGTCTAAACTCGGACAATTCTGAGGATGAGGGGGGTCCATTTACACAGTTCTTTGAGGGGGTTCATTGTGCTCACTTCTTTTACCTTCCTGTTGAAGGACGACAGCTCGGATTGGAGGTAGCATGTGGCCAACTGAATTGGTGTTCTGAATGCTGTACCCAATCGTCTTCTTTGATAAATATCAGAAAGTTAATTTGGTGCCTGATTTTTTCGCTGACTTTCGAGGACCTGTCGGACGAATCAAGTGACATAACTTGCGGATGTTTTCAGCGCTTTCCACATCTTGTATTGTATTGGCCCTCTCTGGTCAACCAAGCTCATCGGTCTGCACAGGCACTTAGTTTCACCTTGTATCGGATGATGCATCTGGCTGAGCTGTGGTTGCGGCCAGGAGCAATGTTTCACTGGGACTTCAGCAAAACAACTGGCATGTCAGAGCTCCAATGTTTAGATGCAATTGGGTGGACTTTGTCGCAAACAGACGATTCGGCTTTGAACAGCGCTTTGGTTATCCGTTCCAGGTAGCCGGTAATATCTGACGCCCAATCATCTGGTATGCCATCGAGGAGCAGGTTCTAATAGTTCAGCGCGAGATGTGCGCTTTTCGCTCAAACCTGAAAAGTGCCGTCAAGAGCAGCAGCGGGAAAGTGCACGGTCACAATCCGTGTTGGTATTCCATAAGGAGCAGCAGGCAGTGATGCGACTTCGCCACCAGTAAGTGACAGAGATGCGATCTGTTTGCGTTCGTGGCTGCTTTGTTGGTGGGCATTACGTTATAAAGCGGTTTCCGCCCTTCCAAAAAATTGGTACTGCAAAGGAAACTCTGTGTTCATCCGGCGATCTCCGTTGTTCGTGCGTCTCGCATCCGATTCAAGATGACCGCCCAAGTCGGGCTTCAACAACGCTTAGTCTACCTACCTTACGTTCATGTCACCAGCAACCACAACGATATCTAAGAGCGTCATAGAAACTGTCTTTGGCAGCTTGAGCGCTACAGTCAGCTTAGGCGTAAGGAGACACAATAAACTTGGTGCGACGGACCTCACTTTATCGAGATTCTTTCTTGGACTTTGCCACACGAACCGCGCAGAGGTGACTATCAAGGTGTATTCAGTCAAATTGAGACGCCTCCACTCAGTCGCTCAATACATTAACCATCCCGGCATGTACAGATGCAGCCACGTTTGCATCACCAGGGGTACGCCGCCAGAACCTGTAAGCGAGCGAGAGGGCAGTCAGGTCGATTACAGTACGTGCGTCTTGTATCCCTGTTTCTAACAGACAGCTTATATCAGTTCAAGAGAAATCCAGCGTGCGACCAAAGGCCGCTAACTTTCCTACTTACTTCAGTTTGCATAAATTAAAGGCAGTCATTTAGACCGGGTATCGGGGTTTGAAAACAGATTTCAAAGTGTTTAGGGATGTCACTGAAGTCGGACGTGCAGAAGCTGCAGCTGGGTATGATGCACGGCGGTCAGTCCTAGCGCTGGGACTGAGAGAGTATTCAAATTTGGGTGAGATGGAGTAGAAGAGGTAAAACGTTAAAGCGAAAGAAGGGAGGCGTCAGCAGTAGCATGTTTTCACCTGTCAGCTCTGCTGTATTCAGTAAGTAAGACAACCCGGGTGGTCACACCACGCGACGACCGATGACGGCACGCCATTACCTGTCAGCTCTGCTGTATTCAGCAAGTAAGACAACCCGGCTGGTCACACCACGCGACGACCGATGACGGCACGCCATTACTGTCACTTGTAGATATCATGGTTATATGTGGGCTGGGATACTGGAGAGTACTGGACCTGGACAGCAGGACGATTAACGTCGTTGACTAAAAGCCTGACCATAAGGCAGTTGCATTTGGCGGCCAATACCAGAGCATCACATTTTTGAACAAGTCGCTAAATGTTCCAACCCCCAATATGGAAGGCGAGGGAACTGTGTTGGCCAGTCATCTAACTGTTGACCAACCTGGTGTGAGAGACTGTGTGAGTATTGCTCGGACACCCGTCAGTATAACTCAATAGGTCATGTATGCACACAAACCGTCACACCACGTTAAAGCGCATTTGGGATTTATTTGTTCATCACGCTAGGCATTTTTTCAATATTCACACGTGTATAGTTCCACAAAGACGGCAGATTACTGAGCTCTCTATCATCACGGCGTTCAGCTCCGTTCGAGCTAATTAGGAGTTGAGGGACCGCAGACGGCTCTCATTGATTGATGATGTTGGTTGATGCTATGGTTGATGGATAGTTCACGGCATTCGAGAAGTCTTTTTGTGACTCCTTTTCACTAACGCCCGAGAAGACTCAGTAGACTATTAGGTTTTTCCTTCAAGCAGTCAGAAAATTACAATATCTTTTAATGTCAGCACATACTGATCGGTGCTCTCCTGTGGCAGCTGGACTCGGTGAGGTGAAATGGAATTGCTCGAGTTCCTCATTCTGTTGGTCCACACAGTACTGTGAATTTATTGATCAGCGTTACAGGATCTCTCGAATCTTCTTGTCATCAAATGCGAGCACACTGATGGTGGATCGGGGGCTGTCTCCAAATGTTTGCCCAAACATCACCAGATGGCGTTTTTATGATTCCGTGTCGAATATCCTCATAAATCTGTCTCGAAAGTTTTCTGTTCTCCGCAGTTTATTCTAGATGGCAAAGTTTGGCGGCATCGGTGGCGAATTCATCCAGTGGCTAATGGGTCCACCCCCAAAACTACAGCTGAAAAGTCGACAGAAATCTGCTCAAGCTAAGATTACACATTCGAAGTAGAAACCTTCTAATATATGAGCAAGCCTTCCAAAATGGTCCTCTTTTTCTAACAACACGTCTGTTGTTGTTTTGTTTGCACGGATTTCAGCTCAGCACACAGTGTTTCATAACAGTAGAATTCCAAAATCTACCACGACATCTTCATCATTGGAAGGAACGCACCATGGTGCGAAACATAGCTAGTTGAAGTACACAACAAGCCAGAGGTCTATTTGCATCTCACCTTTATTCTCAGTGAAGTTCTTAGCTTTATTTATCTGCCTTTTCGTCAGTTTCCATATTTTAAGTAGCGTAATCTTGATGCGCAATTAGCAAGACATGCGGACCTGTCAAGCATTTCTGCAATGGTTGCCCAAACATGGCAACTGTGGCTGTGTAGTCGCGCGCAAGGCACCAATGCTTGACGTTACTCATGGAGCTACAACTGTTCCCCAGAACCTTCCATGAATATGGCATGCCGAAAGCTCAGTTCAAGACGCCGTCATTAGAGCAAACATAAACACATCCGTTTGACACCTTTGAGCAGTCTGAAGACGCTGTGGTTAAGGGAATCGTTGCTGCACTCACTGGATCATTCACTACTCGAAGTTGTGACGCTTTTAATTTCTGTATGTATTTCAAGGTTGATAACAAGCAGATTGTAAACAAGATATGGGCAATTGGAAAAGATACCAACATTCCGTATTCAAGTTCATTGGAATACAACTGCTTTGAAGCGTATTTTCAACGTTTATCTCACAGTTTATAATGTAAGGCTAATTTTTCAACAAAAAACCGATCGTTCAAGGAGTTCTAGCGTTGGCATCGGTAAAAGGTTGTTCAGGGTGAGCTATTGTCATTGAATATGACTATGTTGTGAGTAAACAGGATAGACGCTATCGAGTTTAAAGAGCTAACATAAGCTAACTCGAGATGTCGGTTGATCATTCTAAGGGCCTGTGGTGTGTTGGTTGAAGTCCTCACAAGAATGTCACATGCTCACTCAACTCCTCTGTCCGTTCTCTTGACATACAAATCAGCATGTGTGGTCCATAAACGAGTGCTATGCTGAGTCCACGTATCTTCTGTTCCTGGAAGGCCGGCAACACGATTGTCAAAACGCACGGAGACACGTGTTCAGTCAAAGTGGGAAAAACTCTAATGAACCGAGCAGCAACTAAAGCAGAATATTTGAAGAAGTCCACCGCGGCAAATTATGGAAAAAATTATTCAACACCTTGAAAAATTGTGTGATATACAAAGTGAGAGGTTATCCAACAGGCAATTTTATCAAAAGGTTTCGATTGTATTTGAGGTGCTTGGGTAGACAAGTACGGATCACTGCTGAATGATATCTGGCACAGAGGCAAATGTCCCGAAATGGCGTAGACGACAATCACGTGATCCGCGCGCTATGGAAAAGATATCAGGTAGGCTGGCCAAATCACACACTTCCACCAATCGGAAACCTAGGCAGCATCATCCGAGATTCGACCCATGGATGACGACAGATAACAGTGCAATGTAGACGAGTCCCCCACTAGTCACATATTTTTCCCATTGGTGGTCGGTCATGCTGGTTTCGAGTTAACCAATGTCACATGCGTGGCGGAGAGCAATGCTTAGGGTCTTAAATACCGGTACACTTCAAAATTGGGGCGTCTCAACCGCTAATCGTATAGGTTAGGTGTAAGTGCTGAGAGAATATAGGGGATTTCTGTTCATATCACTCCCCTTTGAGTTGTCTGTCTTGGCCTTATAATCCTGGTGAACCTTCACCAAATAGGGGAAACAAGGGACTCGAGCTTCGATCTTACCTGAGTACGCCATGGATCCATATTGTTCCTCGTGCTGGAAGTTATATTTCGGACATTGGCTATGCTTGGGGTATTGTTACCATTACTCCACCGGTGCACACTGGACGCCACTTAATTATCACTTCTCAACAGACGAACATGTCCACACGTGACCAGTTTTAATAAAGTTGCCAAAGTAGCTGAAACACCAGAAGCTGAAAAGATGAGGACAAGTAGAAACCAGAGATGTGTTCAAAACTGACCCCTCGCCAGCGCATTGCACACAGTGACGATTCTTGAAAACGAACAACTTATGGGTAAAGCTTGAAGCCAAAAGTTACAGTGACTCAGAGACTCAGTATCTCTTACTTCTTCAAAATGTCCCTCCTTCTGATCACACAGAGCACTACAATTTCTTCTGTAATGGAAAGGCAACTATAGGCTTGAAATCATTATGATTAATAATTTAAAAATGGCCAGAACTAAACATCTCGGTTATTTGTTTGAATACTGAACCACTCAACCACGAGCCACTGATCAGCAGCACAATTAACTCACTCTTAGGCTGGATGTGGCGCTGCTCATCCTTCATTCAGGGGAATCACATCACGTGATCATACTTGTTGACTGGCTCCTCGAGCAACAACTCGGACAGAAGTTTCACTAATCGGTTAAATTTTATTCTTCCGCTGAGCTACTTTCACATTGTTGGTACTACTAACCGGAGGATCGCGGATTCAACATAGACTGACTTCACAGAACGAAATCCTCAGTAAAATTCCCAAATCTCATCACAATACCAATAAACCATTCACACTCACATGACTCATGTTTAACAGTCCTGCAGTTTTGGCGTAATTAGTATGGAAAGAACTGAGATTGATTTTCCCTCTTAGCGACAGCTCACTGAGATATCGATGAATATCCTTCTTTTGGTGTGGACTTACCAGAGTAATTACTCCATGACGGGAATAGAACGGTTCAAACGAGAGTCGTTTGAACGTAGAAAATTTAGTTGACGAAAAGCATATATGAGCGATTCATTCGAAGCTCGTTTGCAACGTCCAAGCATAGCAATTCGATATGGGTATGACTCAACCTATGCATGCTCTTCGGCCGTCGTGTGTTGCAGCCAGTCTTTCAGCTGCGGTCCTGCCATGCTCGTCCCCGTGACCCTACCACCACTCTACCACTCCACAACATACCACCACACACCACATCAGCCAACCTGTGTACGAAGGCAATGACCTAGAATCAGGACATGAGCCTAAGAAGGTTGGGGCCCGTTTTGAACTCGGTGCGCACCGGAGACCGATGGCCTCAAAGGTAGTTCAAGTCACTACTGCGGCCTTGTCCACTAACTGTGTCGTTTCAAAGCCGTCGGCTTGTGTTGAAAAACTGGTGGGCGGATAGGTAGGCATGGCAAAACCAGTGACATTCGGAAATCCAGTGGTAGGCGAGACAAGAGGCTTCATTGATTTTCGCCCGTAGTTGCGGTGTCGAGTAAGGCAGGACATTGTAGCGCAGCTCCTGTCCTGTTAGCTGATTAGGCATACCCGAGCTTAGCAAATCGATCAACATAATGGCCAGACCGGACGGAACGATGTTTGCAGCACCCACGGGTGACTCGACGCGGTCGTTGCACCCATTATTCTGCCGAATTACGACGGCTGCTTCTTCAGGTATCTAAAAATGGAAAAGAGCGGGGAACACTGCGGCGCTATTTGGTGACGGGCAACTACTGGATGATAGAGGTCAGGATGGAGCAAGTTTGCAAATTGTGCTCTCAACAACATAGTCGTGGACGAAATAGCTGGATCGAAAGAAAACGGTGATTTTGTCTAAATTACGCCCGCGACCCGTGACTGAATTTGAGAATGGCGGGCCATGTGGCCCGAAAGATGCTCGCTTCCATGGAAGAACTTACAGTCTAGTTATGAGACGTGTAGACAATCGGCGACTGAGAAATGGGTAATATTTGACGGTCATGCAGTTGTTTGTTTGGTTTGTCCTCTGACATGTTTTTATGATATAGTAGTGCATCTTTCAAGCAAGATCTGGTGCGAAAGGGAAGTCTCTGGAGGTTCAGTGAAACTATCATGTGTGAATTCAAATGGCGTTAGGTGAAGACTCAAGTATACCTACTTGTATCTATTTTTTTATACCATTTCTCACCTAATTGTTCTCAGAGATAGATATGACTGATTCAGCTCAGATCCCCATAATAATGAATAGTCACACGTACGTAACGCTAATTGTGGCAAATTTTCCGGCCATCTCTACATTTGTAGTTCAAAAACTATAAACTGGCAAGAGGTTTCCTATAATCATTCGCCAACTTTATAGGTGGTGTTATTTCAGGTTGAATGCGGGATACGAGTTCAACGCGTGATGATGAAAGTCGTGGTTATGTATAAAATCTTGCGTTCCCAGTGTTTAAATGATGGTTGCGAAATCACCGAAAATGTTTTGTGAAAAATTTACGACAAGTTTTATAGGCGTAACACATAAGGTTGTTTAAAACATCATAAAAGAGAGATTCCGTTGGGTTCCAGGTAAGTTTCCTGTCAGAACCAAATTGATATGCAAATGAGTGTATGTGCCGGTAACAAATTTTACTTCGACAATTACTCTCGTTTGTACATGAATTTGGTTATGAATTGCTTTCTGTGTTGGTGCTTTTATTGGTGCGCAGGTTAGGGTAGCCATAATATAATTCTGAAGGCACTAATAGAAGTTTTTACTATGGTTGACAGTGGTAAATTGCAACATGTATAAAAATAAATGCAATGCGAAATGTGGAGCAAGTCAAAAGAGGGATTATTGTTTGTGAGTACCTTGGCAAGAGTCCGGACGGTGGGAACGTGTTTTATCCGCACTATAGCTGCTACATGTGTCCCGTAATTGTCCGTGGACTTGTGAAGAGCGGGTGACTTCCTGCTCCCAAGTGTTGACTGCGCTCGGATTTCCCACACGTAGGTGCGTTTCCGTGTACATGGGTGCGTCAGTAAATGACTTGTTGCTACGCTTACCGGACGCTATCGGCAGTCATTGTTAGATGAGTCACAATTGTGTGACGTGTTTGTGATTGTAGAAAAAAGACGAGTCTCGTGATCTAGCGAGCGACTGTGTGCGGAACAGTCAAATATGTGGGTAAAGGGATAGCTACGCTATGTTGCGCATTCATGACGAAAATCTTGTACATACGAAATTAATGTCTGCATTTAGGTTTTCTTATACAACTTTGTGAGCACACAACGATGTAATGTGTGGACCATGGCCTGAATGGCACCGTACTGTCAGGCGGCTTGACCATGGGATTTTTAGCTTCCTTTCTAGCCTCATTGGCTTGGTACACTGAGGTATAGGGTACGCGATGCTTAGGGCTACTAACTACCTTCACTTGCACACTACGAACCGACAGGAACTTGCGCCGAGGATCGACTGGTAATCATAAGGGATAGTTGCTCAAAATCATGGGAAAGGATTGATTTCTTGAAGAAGAGTTTCGCCTGTGGCAGATTTTCCCATTAAAAGTTACTTCCTAATAAAAAGAGTGCCAGAAACATTAAAAGAGTCAAACGTGCTCCACAAATGTTAGATGAGTCGGTGAGTGAGGTAACCAGGATCATTTATCGGATCCATATTTGATCGTCAATACGGTAACAATTGGTGTAGTATTTCAAAAGTACTGTTTTTCCATTTTTTGTTGCATAATACCTTATGATTTTGTATACTGACTAATCTCCGTGGTACGGTTAACCTTTATGTATAAGGTTGGCTGTTGATCTGTTTACAGGAAACAGCCCATGGCATGTCCATCATCTGTGTTTCATCATATGATGCAACGGTTTCCACAGCTACAGAAACATTACCGGTGTCCATGATCACGTTCGCGAAATAGCAGCAGGGATGCAGCAGGATGGCAACTCGGATGGATTCATTCGTTGTTGGCCTGTTTGCCAGGCTTGCCAAACAGACTTGTGGGCGTTTTGTCACAATTCGAGGACATATTGTCAGTGAGCTGTTGAGTGACCCACCCAAGAAAATTAGCCGAAAACACTGAAACTGTCCGTGAATTTCCGGCAGTCTGAATTTGCTTCAGGTGAAAAGAAGCACCACACTGTTGATACTAGAAGTTTGCAGCATGATCTGGTGAATAGATCGTCTACTTCAGTCATTTAGCTTTTGGACTGGAAAAAACGCAAAAATTCCACCTGTAGAAAATATTTTCAATAAGATTTAAACACTGGAATTTGTGAGGTTCCATATGTAACACACCTAACGGACCTGCTAGCGATTTCATCCAGGAATGGTAAAACGTGTTTCCTGTGAATTATGATTGCCTGAAAGGGTTGTGCAGTTACAACTACGTTCCTAAGAACTAGTCCGCGAATGAAGAAAAACACTCACTTCATTCCAATATAACGGGGATGAGGACAATCTGGAGACGCCGATCATCAGAGATGTTGCAAAATATGCCAAGCCACTGCGCCACGTGTGGTTCAGTTCGCCTGGCTAACTTACTGCATAAGAATAAAAAAAATTCCTGTGGTTTAACTCGTTCAGGAATCACGTTGACTTCCATTCCACATTCTGCTACGATCTCAATCACTCACTTTTTCCCTGAATTGAGCAACTATTTTTTCGTCAGAACCATTCGGACTAGATTACGGGTAGGGTTGTTTTAGCGCTTGCTTAGACCGTAGCATCCTAGTTGCAAATAGCGATTTAATATTTTAGGGTTGCCCAAAACGATAGATGTTGTTCTAAGTACTGATAACCCCCAGAGCTTTCGGAGGCCCGAGTTTCTAACATCAACAAGAGCCTCAACTATGAGTGCTGTGATATAATCTCTTTGGCCCTCTCCTACGTAAAGAGAACGAATTCGGCCCTTTGAGTCTGTCTCCATCAGAAGGCCTCGGAAGTAAGCAGTATATCTAGCAAGTCGTCGTTAAATGTGCTTCGCCATTTCGACTTATTTTGTAGGTTCCAGGCCTGCGGTCGGCCTTAAATGTGAAGTCTGTCAATGAGACGAAATACTGGTGGCATTTACTGGTGATCGATCAGGTGCCCGTTTGTCTTTTCGCCGAGCTTGGCAATTAGCTTGCAAACGCTTCGTCTCAAATCGAAGAAACAACTGCGAACTAACGCTGTTTGCTCGACTGGGGACGAAGCATTTGCAGGCTAACTGTAAGCTACCTGCAAAGCTCAGGGAACAGATCAATGACCATCTGACAAACCATCAGTAAGGTAAAGTTTATCATCTAATTTGTACAGACAGTAATAAGGCACTGACACTGGTAAACCTTTAGTGAAAGAATCAAAGTAATACTTTAAGTAAACGTTGTCATGATTGCGCTTGGCATTCTTATGATGAGCGTTTCCAATTAATCTCAAGTCAACTGTAAGCATATAGCAAGTACTTTTGATAGACTTTATCAGAGTGTTTGAACAGATTGGGAAGTGCAGAGGTCTCAAAATGGACCCTTGTTGCACTCTCTAATCGAGCGTCCCTGGGTCTGGACTTTGGATATTCCACCGTGAGAGATAATCTCACTCGAAACTGACTAGAGGGCTTAAAAGCCTTCAGTATGGTCGAGAACAATGTTTAACTGCGTAAAATGTCCTCCAGGGGTCGAATCAACACTATCCAGTTTCTTCTCCTTTGTCCATTTTCAGGATCACTTCAGGATTACTCTACTTCCCTTGGCACCTTAATTGCTGTTTGAGTTAGAGCTTTATATGGCAAATGTCAGAGAAGTTCATTGAACGTCCTCAATCCTGACTATACTAATTGTTTGTTGTGGTGGTTTTTCCGAGTACAGTGCACAATGAGATGCTTAGCCGATTGCACATCACACGAACTTTGGGTGCACTACTTGGGACGCAGTGACAGTCATGTAGTTGCATTTGACAATCCTAATTCCGCTGACAACCACGCCGGAACACCAACCAGGCAATCTGATAACAAATTGTTACACGGAATCACCTACTAAGCAGACGGTTTGCCGTAGGAACATGGAGATTGGTATTTGGGTAGGAAGTCACAGCGCAAATACAGACTGAAAAGTACAAGGCGGTACATTCTGAGACAGAATAGTAACGGGGGATGGACAGAGGGCCCTTAGGAATTTTTATTTGTAAGTTTTACTGTCAATGAAGGAAGTAGATCAACTTAAGATTTGTGTTCCCTCCCTAAGCTGCAAATATGAAAATGTGACATCATTTCAATTGCTCCACAGATATTGCTTCATAAAGCTGGGATTTTTTCCCAGGATTAGTAACCCTATGGACAGTGGCATCCGAAAAATCCAGGTAGTTCGACAAAGATGAGGAATTTCAGGAGTTTTGTAAGATGTAAAAGGTCAGTAAACGCTGCAAAGCCAAAAACAATGACAAAAAAATTCAGCCATCGTTGACAAGTTTCCTGGTAAGTCCCTAATCGCATTTACTTTAAACGGTACGTAACCTTAGCAGCAGGAACAACCGTGATTTAGCCGAATGTTCAGTGATAATCCGGCAACGATGCACTGTCCAGGAACGAAACTAGTGATATGAGGCAAAAATGAACCAATGGGATCGATACCGCATTCGCCTAACGCCAACACTCGTGTACTGACCTTAACGAACTGCACTGATTTGCAAACAACTTGGGTTTTGCGAGAGACTTGCCTGGAATCCGGCGGAATCTCTCGTTCGTGGTGTTTTCAAGGCTATTCTTATGTGGTCAATCTGATCAGATTCGGCATAGTTGCTAAACTTAGCAACTCGTCCAGATAGAATAAACCGAATCTGGAAACGCGTGAAAAGCTGAAATAGAATAGGTGTACATTATTGGAACTACTAAATGAAACCCAGACTCGAACCCAGTCAGCCAATCTAAAACAGGACTTTATGAAAGGACTTGTGCGACCTCTGAACTTAAACTGGCCTACGAAACATCTGGTCCCACAAGTCTGTATGGCATTGACGTCACTTACTTGACTCCGTGACCCACTGACCTACCCCTCACCCAACCCCCTTCCTTTGATTTCTGTTTCTCTAAAGTGTATGTAGCCCCGATCTTAACCTTTTCCGCGTGATTTCTGCCACCATATAAATTTGTGATTTATTAGCGAAGATGAACAATCAGAGAAAACAAACTTTGTTCTCTACCCTCTTCGTTCTCATGACTTTATGAAAAATGAAACGTTGAGAGAAAGAACACCAAGATTTTACCAATTTGTCATGCCATTATTTCTCCGTATATCTAATCAAAACCAATTTTTCGGCTACCGGTGAGAAACTATGCATCGAACGAAAACGAACTTATCTCGACCACATTTCATAAGTGTAGTACAATAAAGCGAAAGGCGTGTTGAACATGAATTGACTCGTTTCCAGATCTTTACCGTGCCAAGTCAAAATTTCCATGTCGTCATGGAGTGTCGGAGGCATACCCAATCATGCTAGCCAAGGCAGCGTGACTCTCTTGTGAAAAGTCGCCAACTTTGCATATTATAAAGACATTGCCTACATCAACATTGAAGTTGAGTAAAACGTACCCAACTGAGACACCTAAGCTTAAAGTCTGAATCACGAAGATTTGCATGTTGATATTGTGGCTTTTGATCAGTTTGCAGAGCTTGGCGATAAGCTTGCAAACGTTTGATGATGAAGCTAACCGTCAATCTCGGCTAACAAATCAAGGCCCACTTGGTCAACAACCTATCAACGCAGCTGAGCTATTAGTATTCTGATGTATATTGTTAATCAGTGACCACACAACGGTAGTCCAATATCGTAGAGAAATATGACGCATGGGCTATTCCATACATACCACTTCCTGTAAGGAAAATTCGCCACAGACTCTGTGCTCTGTTCAACTTAGGAATATTAAGAATTGACTGATGGGACTGCTTTCTTTTTCACTAATTATCCTGCCGTCACCAATGAAATTTTTCTTGCTGCTGTGCATGAAATTTTCGTCGGCAGACTAGTTAGGATACAATCGCGAATAGACCGAAAACACACCTCTTCCAGATGACCTTGCTGTCGGTATTATCCTTACCACCAAGAGGCATTGCATGTGGACGAATACAGGGTGTACAAGACAAATTCCACTTAAGAGACAAATATACATCATAGTACAATCGCTGGAGGGTCGGGACCGTGCTACACTGCGGTACACATCAGTCGTTTAGCTATTCCGCACTATCCAATGATAGCATACAATCTCTCTCCCCATACCTTCAGCCAGCGTTACGAAGATGCTGCAACCCTCGTTACATACCTACTTGTCATGAGCTCTTCACTATGAGATGAAGAGATTGGAACTTATGGGGCAGCTGCGGTTTGCGTAGTTCACTTATGCATTGAGCTGTAAAGATGCCCATGCAGCATCCGTATAGTCTGTCTTACCAAGTTAGTCAGTGGACGGGGGTTTGACAAACGCGGTCTCTTGATCGTGATTGTTAAGGGTCGGAACTTAGAATTTGAGCCAATCGAGTGAGTGGTCTGAGGCTAATCACCGTTGTTTTGTCCGTAGCGTTTTTAGCCAAAGATTTTGATTAAGGGCCCTAATCGTACTCCTGTCTAGGTTTGGGCACCCTGAGAGTATGTCAGCCAATATATGACCACCAATTTCACAGATAAGGGTAAATTCATGCCACGTCTGTATGGCACTAAGGCACAAGTATGTAATACCGGTGTATTATTATCATTAGTGATGATGACTAACTACCAGCCAACTTAGCCTTTAATTGTTTTCGGACTTTGGTGTAAACTTATTGCATTGCATCACCATTCTCCCAAAATCTGTAAGTCCCCAGAATCGGTTCTGACCTTCATATAGACCACTGGTTTGATGTGCCACTGTCAAAACGCTTGCACCGTTAAGCGTCTTCTTTGAGTTCAACTACCATACTAGCTAAGACACGGTTGTGAGCACTGAGCCCATCATGGGCTCACTTCTGGAAATTCCCCTAATTTGTGCATGAGCCTTGTCTAGCCTTCACTGTTGGACAGAATGAGGTGGAAAACACAGCACCAAGTCAGATACGCGAAGCAGTGTGGGCATGTGACATGGCCATCGTCACAGTGCCCAACATATATACATCATAGATTAAAATATTAGGGGCGAACTTGACACTGCATTTGTCACTTGACACCACTGTAAAAAGGCTATGATTCAGCCTGATTTCGTCGTATCAGCGATATCATGGATTCAGACCTGTACTGCAAGCGAAATCAAAAAATGAACGAGCGTGTTTGTTTTCCAGCCCAGCAGACGTATTCAAATGTATCAGAGATAACTAGGCACTTTTGCGTTGCATATCAGTAACAGAACATACCACTATAACGAGCACTAGCAGCAACAGTTGAAGTTGACTGGTTCACAGGGTTGGCACTGTAAATGGTATCTTATCTCACAACATACTCCCGGCTTAAAATCTACCCTTGACTAACTGTTACTTCAAACTTCACATTTTAGATACCATGTGATGGAAGGCACCCCTTGTCGAATTCACGCTGACAAGCCTCACCAACAATGATTTAGTGAAAAAATTCCCCCTACCCAGAAAAAAGACGGTTATCTTCGTTAAGTGTCCACATTTTCCTCTTCCTGTGAAGATACCTATTATGTAACAAAGCTATTAGCAGTATGTTAGGAGAAGCATTTGCAAACATATCAAAGGCATCTTATCGCAGTGGAATATCAGGAGCTGTTGTGGAGGCACATGTTTTGCAGGTTACATTGTACAAGATCAGCAGAAAGCCTACTCTTCTGATTGCCCCTCGATCCTGTTTTTGTAAAAGCAAAAATATGACTACACACTTTCAAAACCGAATAGGAGAAAAAACCAGCTGCATCCGTTAAAGCTATAATAATTTTATAATCACTGAGGCTTCTTTAATTAAGATATTGGATAAGAGAAGAATGATTAAGATATTGGAAACATTATACGTATGCCACACATCATTCTAACGAGTAAAGGGTCAATGTTCAGGAAACTTCCCAACTATGCTACGTAAAAACGTATGAGAAAGTTCTTGCGAATCATCATTCAGCAAAAATCCCTCGTAGTGGCTTCTACAGTCTCAAGGCTGTCATGTTCGCACCATAAAACACCAACAAAGAAAGTACAAAACGATCATATCAGCTAGGTAAATTATTTGTAGGCAAGCAGTTTGCAAACAAGATGAAGAACGAACACCGAGTTAAATGAGTGGGTTTTGTGACGCAAATAGTCATGTTTGACAACTCAGGGTAACTAAAAACTCCAGGGCCTGAGTAACATTTGGTACATGAAAAGCTGATGTCTGAACATGGTCACATGGATTACGATAGTAAACTCCAACCTTTCGGTTGCCCTGATAACTCCCTCCCAAAACATCTTACAGTTCACTGGAAGCCTAACCAAGCACTGATCAGCTTGGGTTTGGAAAAAGGTGAGTTAGGTATTTCGAAGCAAAGGTCAAAATGGCAGGTTTTTCTATCACAGTGCATTCAACTACGGAAAAACTTCATTTCGTGTAATATGTGGACATTCACTGGTCCAATCGATTCGCTGCTTGACTAAATTTTCGTATTTGTTTGCTGCTGTCTTTGTTTGCCATCGGCTATTACTGCGAAAGAAAGAGATCAACTTTCCAAAGATGGTAAGCACCGTCTGTTTATTTGCAATCATGATTGGTCGTAATGAGGGATATGACTGCGGGGGGGGGGTCAGAGGAAACCACGTGCTCCCTTCAGTTAAGCACATATCCCACCCTTCAAGTGAAATTTTCAGCCATACCTACTTTAAAATGGGCGATTGTAGTTTTTCGGTGCCATGCAACGAGTTCGGAGGACACTGGCCTTCCATCGGGGGTCAGGATAGTTGAGAACGTCAAAAGAGACGAATCAGTGAAGACCATCACAGTCCAGATGATAATCTCCAAAGAACTTATTCAATAAACTAGTCGAGTCGGTTTCTCAATAGAACACAATGTGACGACGGTGAAAGTGAAAGGAGAAATATGAACACCACTGTTATTGAGACCATGAATATCAGTTGAGTATTACTTTTACTGCGAGTTTTCTGGGATTCCGTTCTAACTGGCCCAACTAGACTAATAAACAACCGAGCTGTCAAACACATATGAACACACACTGAATCGGATAGAAATTTGTTTGTAAGGAAATCCGTTCCGTTCGCAGATATACCACATTTTGTATTTTCCAGGGTTGGTCTTAATGGGATGAATGTTTTTTAAACTGGTACAGGACTAGCGAATATACACTCATCTGCAAACTAATTTGGTTCTTTCGAGAGACTCACCTGAAACCCAGCTGAATCTCTCGTTTATGAGGTTCTCAGGCAACAGAATGTGCTGCACCAGGCCGCCTCATGTTTCAGTCGCTACGATATTTGATGGATTGTCAGCAACCTTATGAGTAGTACATTACACATGGTACAGGACTACTCATAAGGTTGCTTAAGACTCTTCGACAGCCCACAATTGGTTTCGCCCTTCTTGTGGCTCATCAGGTAGGCACAGTCCCCAAGTTTCCATCAACATTCTGTTCTGCTTGAAACCAAATTGCACGAAATTAGCGAAATACACTCATTTGCAAACAAATTCGTTTGTAATGTATCCAGACAACGGAATGTGCTGACCAGGCCGCCCCATGCTTCAGTCGAGACCTGGTGCAGCCCATTCGGTTGCGTGGAAACCTTACAAATGAAGGACTCTGCTGGTCTCCAGATGAGCCTCTCGGAAAAACTAAATTTATTTGCAAATGTGTGTATTTCGCTAACTGGTAGAGGATTTAAAAACGAAATTTCCCAAAATGTCTTCAAGACGGAGACAGCCCCGAGAAGGACCTGTGAATTCCAAAGCTAAGTGAACGTGCTAATGATTACTGGGCGATTCGTATATCTATGTGCATATCATCGATAGCGGTTGGAACAGTCATATCCGGAAGCTCAACTGTCTTAAATTAGATTATGTGAATAGTTAATTAATGGGGAAATTACGTTCATTCTCGCTTGAGCAACCCTCCTCCTGTCCTTGTGTACTTGTTCTGGTGAGTCCCTAATACAGGGACGAAACACTGTACTGGAATTTCGCTCTTCTTGAAACTCATCATCATCTTCCTCAAGTGTTCATCAGCCTGTTTAAAAATGATGATTCAGGTGCTTCTAGTGTGTGCTGGTGAAGTAGTCGTACCACGCGCGCCTCGCGTGCAATCAGTATTCGGAGCTCAAACCCCGATATGACCCGGGATACGTACCGCTGATGAGCTGTAATAAGAGCAAAACTCGAGTACAGTGCTTCACTCATTTGTTATGTACTGATCAGAATAACTGGCTCGGGACAGGAAGAGTGCTGTTCAAACGAGTGATGTGAGCGTCAATTTTAGGAATCTCGCAACCACCTGCCACTAAGTCTCAGAGAATCACTGGCGTCGGGTCCAATGGAGCTGGTAACTTCGTTTTCGATACGGCAGCTCGAGTGGCTGAAGCGGGTTTGCGTGGGTTGGTTTCTCACACGTACCCCGGCTTGTAAGCTAGGTGAATGTTATCGTGAACGACCAATAAGAACTATGGTAGTTGCGGCGAAGGCGTACGGAGCTTTTAGATAGACAAACACATGTCCTTCGTGTCCCAGGCCAGCAGAATGAGCGTGTCGTGGACATGTCCCAGCGGTCCACTGGACAGCCTACCGGTCGACGTTCAGACGTGGATTCTGACGCGGCACGATTAGTTGGTCTGGTTTTGTGCGCCCGAGTGATGGCACCGGGAACAGAGACCGCTGGTTTGCCCCCTTACGATGCGTCTAAAGCGGAGCCCATCTACCCAACTCAGATGCAACCCGTTTTCCCAAGTCCGGCACAACCACTCTACCAAGCCCCTTTGGCAGCACCTACAGTGAACGTTGTTGTGGAACAGCCAAAGCCGGTGGTTCCGGAGGCATACCGAGATTGGAAGGACGGTCTGTGTGATTGCGGCAATAACTGTGGGAATTGTGAGTCATTGCCCTGACGATTATTTCTGATGTGTCCCATAGCCTGCGTTGCATACATGTCAACGTGATGACGAAATAACGGCTTAACCCCACCAAAAAGCATTTGTGGTTCTGTGCTCAACTTTTTCCCAACATAGTTGTTTCTGGCATAGTCCCATAGGTTTATTGGATCAGACCATTCGTTCCCGTAGTCCGATCACCAGTCGTCACGTTCGGGAAGTCCTCATGGGTTATAAACACCAGTTTATTTCACAGTATCGTGACATCGGGGTGTAGTTTTGAATGATTGTTTTACCTGGATGTATTCTCGCAACTCGATGGCGCTCTGAACCACTCTGCTTGTGCGCTATTTTGCCACAATATGAGTCGATGCATTGCGCTTATCAGTCGTAGAACAAATATCATCACGGTGGCCATTTCCACACAAACTTAGGTGGGGAAGTCTGAAAAAACAATGGATCGCTACCAGACTGCGCTGCATGACACGCATAGTTGTAAATAAAATGTTTAGACGGATGCTGTTAAGTCTCAAATTATTCACTCTAATAAAACACTGCGCATTTCAACGGTGGGTCCTTACGATATTCACCACCAGTACTGATGGTGAAACTAGACTCATGTGCCCGTAAGTTGTCCCCTGCTGTGCAATTCCTTTTTCCTTCCGAACTATGGACTATGGCTATCTGAACCTGAAACAACAGACGGCAAGATTCCTTTCGCACACCATCATTTCTCGGGAGTCGGTCGCTTTACCTAACGATGTTATGAACCTGCTGTTTGTACGTATCACTTTGATTTCAATCACAGTACCCATGTTCCATTTGAGTTGCGTGGACAAACGGGTGCTCGTAGAATAACCGGGGTGTTACGAATACAACGAGAGCGTTTATAAATGCTGACAGGGTTCCAGTGACAAAAGTGTTCGGTCACGTGTTAGAAAGTCTTACAGCTCGTTTGAAAACATAGAATCCCGTGGTAAACCCAGGTACTGCGCTAAGCTGTAGCTTGTTTAGTGTCTAAATTGCGTGGTACACAATTATTCGAAGCGATACGCTAAAGCAATATCTCGTTCTGGTCGGCCAGAATGATACAGAGGAGGTACGGGTTTAAACGTTGCAAAGTTCGCAAACCAAGCACTGTCGACATAGAATGTCGGAAGACACTCTGCACATGGTTATTGAGCAATGTGAATGTTTGGAAAGTAATACTTACCGAAGAGTCTATGTTTGCCTCAACAGAAGAATACCAATTCTAGGTGTTTCGGAACCCTGCTGTTACAATGCTTTGGGCCATGGGTGTTCAAAACCGACGAGCAGTACCCCATTTCCTAGCAACTGTTACTAAATCTGTGGAAGCCGATTTTACGCTGACGTTTTGTAGATTTTTGAGAATGGTGCTTGCTCTTTCCGTCGACACTCCTAAGCACGGCCTTTATGATCCGATCTCATAACTGCGCAGACCAGTTACTTGTGTCAGTTTGTCTGTCCCTTTGAACTACTTCCACCCATATAGTGCGGCCGAATTCGTTTTCGATTGGCAATAAGGGCTGTCTGTCGGTGATGTAGTGCCTGAATTTTGCGTATACAAGGGTCCATCTAAAAGGGTATCTTTGATTGGAGAACGTTCGAAACCTACGCATAATTTTGTGGCCCGAGTTTTCTGGCATGATAAAGAAGGGAAACCCTGAGCAGGTGACCACAAAGAAGAGCACAGTCTTCTCACGAAAACCCACAATTAAACTTGAAACAGTTTCCGAGCAATCAATATGCTCCTCTAATTCACATTTTAGTCCCGTCTTCTGTGGCTGGTAAAACCAATGACTTGTCCAGGCTCCTGTTTTTTGCCACACAAAGACTAACTGTGCAGACAAGTTAGGCTTATGATTAATCCGGCAAGCAATCAGGCCGGGCGAAGGCACGTTGCATGTTGCCTACATTAACGACTCTTCAAAACAAACAACTGGTGAGTAAATTTTGCAATTATTTTTAGAACGATTTAGGATCTTGTTCACTCCTCCTCATTTAATTATCCCTCTATTCTGAATACACAGAAGGAAAATCTCTTGTGTTATAGTGAGGTAAGCATCGGCCTGAGACTATTACGAACTGATAAAGGTTAAATCGTTCACATTCACGTCAACCACGTTCGAGCAGCTCTCCAATCATGCCACATTTATTGCGGGGCAGAAATGGACTCGATTTTCTGTCTCGGTAGAAGCTCATCAGTAAATCAGTCAACGTCTTTCGCCGTACTGGCGTTTGAAACCCGGAAGTCTGAATTGTAATACGACCGTGTTACTTACACTACACCTGGAGGCACACCGGAGGCATCTGAATAATCTAGTTTGAGCAGGTGAACGTCGTCATGCTTGGACGATTTGATTACTTCGCCCAACGACTCGAGCCGTCGATTGATCCGCCCATCAGGACTTCCCATTCGGGCAGCGTCACGGAGCCTGAGGTCTCCTGGGTAGTGGTCACCAGTTGTGTGTGGTCGCGGTCGACGCATGTGCTTGTGTATCCTCATCAAGTGAGGAAGCCTAAAATTAGATGCGATTGCTTTGCTGGATGAGCTTGAGCGATAGAAATTTGAACCCAATGATCTGTCGGATACTTGAGAGCATTTTCAAATTCTTTATGGGTTGAAAACAGGTTATTGGAATATGCTCTTTGTTGGAGGCATTCAGACTGCTGGTGAATGACAAAACTTTTCACAGCATGTCGCTATGTAATGTTAGTGATGCCTTTCAACTGCTGGTGGAGGGTTAGTGAGGTTCGTCGGACTAGGCTAATCACTTCGATTCACTTTTTGTAGAATGACGATTGTGGTGTGCAAATATTCCTCAGACTGACCCCAAGAGGTCAGTTTTCTCTGCCTTGAACACGTCTGCTTTTCGACTGTGCGAAAACATGTTGGATTGAATGTCCCGGATCGGTTGTTTATCAGGTGGCTGTTGATCTGTCTGCCGAGCTTGGCAACTGGCTTGCAAACGTTTCGTCACCATACGAGGAGACATTATCAGTGCGTAGTACTTGTTCCTTGCCTGAGTGCATTTATATATAGCATTCGGAGGCTATCTGTTATCTTCTGACGTGATTGGCTACTTGAAGTGTAACGAATTTAGTGAATCTATTGGTCCGTTTGTGATTTTTGTTAGATTTTTGTTTTGGACAACACGTCTATTTTGAGCGCTCCGTTTTGGAAACCACAGGCAGAATGCTATGGAATGCCTGCCCCGACGATTCTCCAAAAGGCGAGTTGGAAGTAGTAGAGGGAATATTCATCCGAAATCGATATCCACTGTTCGAGGAGAAAACTGTACATCCAGTACAAAACGGACGGTAAATAGAATCATTTCGGAAGAAACTCGTCCGTATATATTTTCCTCTCAACTGTGACCTTACGCGTGGATTAAGGTGCCAGATACCCTGAACAATCTCAAAACGACTTACACATTAACAGATTTACGTGCGATCTCCCGAGCGTGAAACTGAGGATCAATTTGCCGCAGCCCGTATACAGATTTTGTTCGTACTCATTTGATTGCCTATGCAAGACATATATTGTTCTTACAACGAGGCGACTGTCTGATAGAATCTGTGAACACTGTTTAGCTCGGTTAGCAAAAGGAACTAGAATACCCAATTCCATTTCAACTGCTGCGCATTCGTTCCTACCGAAGCCTTTCAGGTAGTGTTCCGAATCCCGAAAAGTCACTCGAATTCTCCGCGAACTCGACTGCTTCACGTTGCCGAGACGAAGTTCATCGAATTGTTTAAATGTGACCTTTGTTCGCACGTCCATTGAGCTTAATCGGCTGAAAACAATTACAAACCATAGGTTTGGGTGACCTTTGCTCCCATCCTCACTACGCGGATTTCAAGCGAGTCGTTTTGTAGTGTGAAGGTGAAGCGATTATCTTTCCGGTACTTGAACGTGAACCCTATATAGCCTGTTCTTAGAAAAATGGCGCGTAGCGTACTTTGGATATTTTGCAACGTTCAGCAGCTATGCTTAACCTGGCCATGTTGATCAGATAGAAATAGTTCATGTATTATTTTCTGGTGTTAACATTCGTTCCACCAAATGTTTGACCTCCAGCTGCTTTGCGCTTGATCGTCAGCTGCCTTTTGAGTTTATCGTCATGCATGTAAGAAAAGAGTCTTTCGGTTTGAGGAAGCGTACTTTAGACCACTTGGGCATTATTGCTAATCTCACGTCTTCATCAAATTTAGCAACGCTTTGCAAACGCAAGGTGTAGTACATCACTGTTGGATCTCTTTTGAACCAACAACCATTTTACCTCTCTGCTATTCTGTCGTTCATGTTACGTTTTCAAATCCGATATATCGCAAGGGACTCAACTTCAGTCTCACCTACAACAAACCACTAACCGACTCTCGGCTCTTTCAGGCCACGTGGTATAGCGGTTTTCTTCCGTTCGTTCCTATCTCCAAAGCCTGACGGATCAGCCGCTTAACGTGCTGTGACGGTTATTGTGCCTCAGTGAACGAATCAGCTACACTGAGCGGTGTCCATGCGACAATCGCAGAGTTTCTCATACCAGGTTGGTCAGTGGTTAAAGGTCTGACCAACCTGTTCCTCCAGGTTCGGACATTGAATGACTTGTTCTTCAAAAAATGTGATGCACTGCTACTTTCCACCAAACACCACTGCTTTGCGGTCAGGTTTTCGACTTCAAAGGCTATGGTTGAAAATATGTGTCGTTCCCCCGTCCAGGTTTGGGTGCCCTGGTGCTATCCAATCTGGTGGACAAACGTGGCTCTACATATGAATGTGTCATTTCATGTCCTTCATCCACCTCGTAGGCTGGATGCTGCAAGCAACACGTCCGGCCTCTTCCTGTCTGGACCTTATGTTGCATAGTTTGAGAGGGATGCGAAACCGTGCGAGTGTTGAGCTCGCAGCATCAGGCTAATTTGAGACCGCACCATCGCTGTTAGTTGTGCCAAAGGCACAGACAATTTTGTTTGACTTTCTGGCACTGCTGCCGGCCGAGCGCACAGGTTAGCTTGGTCTTCCTAACATAAAATTTATGTCTGTCAGAATACACGGTTGGCGGACATAGCCTCAGTCGTTATTTTTGCTTTTTCCACCGATCCTCATCCAGTGCTACACTGTGTGTAGCGGCACCCAGCTCCATTTTAGACAACGCACCTATCCGATCTCAGGGTCAAGTAATCAAACTGTGGAAACCAGATTACTTATGGTTGTAGGTACCCGCACTGACGCTTTGGCTGGCTGATAGTATGCTGGACCACTGTGCCTACGAGCCCAAGGCGGGTGTCCACGGCTTGGAACGTGAAACTCAATTATTCCGCTGTCAGAAGAGAGCGGAACAGATAGATGCACCATCGCACCATAGAAGCTGTTATAATTGTAGGAGTACCGCTATTTTAATCCAGAGGGTTCTGTGTTGTGATATGAACGTACTGGGCGCCACACGGACGGAACAACACCGACAATTGAGTTTCAAATGTATGAAATGGTGCAGATGGTGTGAGCAACGTGCAAAATGTTCGTGCCTGATGTACGGACATGGTCAATGGACCACATACGATATGCTGTAGAAAGACGGCTCAGTACACGTCTTTCGAATAGGCGTTTCTTGACTTTTCAGAAGGGCTTGGTAAATAGTCGGTGGTTTTTACCAAGCTCTTCTGAAACGATGACTTCTCATTCGGTTCCAAACCTTTTCCAACCGTTTCTTGCCTTGAGAGATTACACATCCTAAAATTACGGATGCTTTATAGCCAGAGAAATGCATATGAAACATGAAAATGAATTAGCTACTATTGATGGTGTTCGAAGACATCACATCAGACTGCAGAAAGTTGCAACAGTCTAGCCACTGATGCCGTTGGAACCACAATATCCACTGGTGACTGTCCTTCCAAATAAATCTTACCAATGTACGATTACGTTGTCCACAAACATCACTCCTCTAGAACGACTTAATTTGTCTTAGGTGATGGTCCTCGTGGGATAGACGGTCGTACAAGCCTACCTGGAATTTTGAGAACATGCAACTTAAGCTCCGATGTCCAAACAGTAACGTCATGGTTCTCCTTTATTGTATAGTATCATAACCACTAGCCTATAAGGTGCACCGTCATTGTTGAAAAACTAGGTGAAGGAGCCTCCCCCCTCGCTACCTGAATTTGCACCAATTGTGAGTGATCACATTCTAAGCACCATGTTTTCAAATATCAGACTAGGAATTAGGGCACAGAATGCAACAACCGCGTTTACATTATGCGCGTTCTCCAATGTGTGACCACCGATGGTCAGACGGATGAACTGTGATTAGCTTTGGAGGTACGCGGATTTGAGTATGGACCCGTTAATTTTAGCACGTACTTGTCGGGCCTGTCCGTTCTGTCCACATAAACGACCAGACACTCGGAGTCGGTGGATGGATGTGAGGGTGGACCTGGATTGCGACTGGAAGATCCCCTCCCAGTTGAAAGGACTAGGGACTATGTGGAAGTTTTGAGACAGGAACTGTGATTCAAACCACAGCGGCTGATAGCCGAGGCAGTGGAAATTATCAAGCATCAAAACGTGAAGAGAATGGAGGGTTTGGAACTGGTGAGCGTATGGAAAGCGGTCCTAGACAAACCGAGTTGACACGTGAATATGTGTGTACGTAAAATGATCAGCAAAAAGCAGGGGGTGGAAATCCCAACCAAAGTTCAGAGAATCTTTCTTCCGTACACAACTATCGTAGCGCTAGCTCATCCACACAGGCGAACGAAAGTTCAAACGACGCTCAAGAAGGATGTTCACATGAACCGAACGGTAAGAACTAGACCCAAGTCCATGTAAGTTTCCTCTTTGGATTAACACTTGGTGATGCACCCTAACAAACAAAAATACCTTGGCTCACACCTATGAACGCGAATTAATCAGCAGTTGCTACGTTCATTGACTTCAGCACCGACCGATATATGGGTAGGATTGTACTGGTCATTCATATTGTTTCCAAACCTATTCGTCTGCAGTGCTTCGCGGAGCGCAATGACTGTCACCCCAGTTTGGACTGAGACACTACTGTGATATATCGGTTAAGAACATTGACGAAAGCCGCCAGCCTACGTCCTGGTTATGGGTTCTCAGGCTGATGCTTGGACATGATGTTTATTTACCCAATCCTGATACGCACTGGCTTGATTTGTTGCTATGGTTAGAATTCTCACATACTGGTTGTTTTTATATTGGAATTTCAGTTTGTCATCGCTCCACGTTGTGTTCACTGTTGCTGACAGCGCTATCTGCACTGAGATTATGCTAACCTAGGTTTATTGCTGAGATCGTGAACAGACATATCCAGCTTTTCCTGAACTGATCAATGAGGAGTGACCTATTCATTTCGCATACGGCGCGGCGACAAACTTGTTGCTAGTCGGTTTTCCAAGAAGTTGAAGCAAATAAGTATCTCGATGTTCAGCATTTGCTCTGTACGAAGATTTCAGTCCATAATAGCAGTCCATAGTGGTTCATTTTCAAAGGACAAACCAAACAATAAGACTACAGGGGATGGTATGCTGATGCGGCTTTTGTAGATTTTGTGCGAACCAGGTAGTGAAACGGTAATTCCTCGATGCCTGGCATGATAAACATTTTCGCTGGAAAATGAACAAGCGTTCAAATTGATACTGGCAGTTTAGTTGGTAGAAGTAAAAAGATCCGCGATCTAGGCGTACACCGACCTTGACTCGGCAGGTTTCCATGCCACTGTTTCAGCCACTGCTTTAACAGTATGTTTATTTAGGCATGTGAGATCTCATCCTCTATGACAATGCTAAGCGCTTTGGGTCGTATGGTGCCTCTTCTTTCAGAGAGAACACATATTGTACTGGTCACAATAGTGTTCGACCCTTTTGTCCAGGAACACAAATGTGAAACGCATTTAGTCTTCGGTGACTGTATCAGATTTGCGCAACCATTAGATTACCACTCAAAATTACCAGCTCTGTTTGGTCCGTTCCAAACTCTTTGCCACAGCACATTGAATACCGAAATGTTACACATTTGACTGCCCCTGCGATACAGCGATTCCGACTGAATATGCGCATTTGGATACCACATCTGGACTGGACTGTCTTCCGTTCACACCACCCATGGGAGGTAATTCTGAGTCTTTGATGTTGCGACTTTTACTTGTCTGAACCGCCAGTTTTCTAATACCGGGATACCACCGGGCCAGTTTGACAGTTGACAACTGTTCAATCAGAGACCTAGGCACCTGAATTCTATTGAACATGAGCTAGAACCATTAATCAAAACCTGAGGAGAGAATACGTTTCATTACGATTCTTCCGGTGATAGAACGAAGTAAGAACACAAGCAAACGGGAATCAGATAGCAGCCAAGATGCCTGCCTACTTAGTTTTTTTCCGAATGGCCCGAGTTTACAACTTGCCGGAATCGTGAGTGATCTGCCCGACCTGATGATTACCAGGGGGGAACCCCTCTTAACCAGTTCGCCTTGTCGGTATCGGCTCCCATTTAAATTCTACGAAAGTTACACTGGTAGAACTATGTCATCTCAGAAGGAACATGTTCCAAACCCTAACCTAACTCTCGCTATTGGCTGAATGTTTCCAGCGTTATCATTTGGCCAACATTTGTTGACACGTCACCCTGGTTTATCACCAGCCTATTTCACCTGATGTATGTTGAGGTTTTCGGGGGCAATTGTCAGTGATATGACAAAACCTGGTCTGCGCTTTCAGAAACAGCCGTTTGTAACCATTAGGTTGTCCTGGACATAGTGAACGGAAGTTCACCGTCTTGCCATTTGTCTTTTTCTGGGCTCCGTCATCTAATGCCTATCAGTTCAGCCAGAGTTATACTCTTCAGAGACGTTTTATGGTAGTGAGGAGCCCATGCGTAATACCTCCATGAATTAATATCTAACATACCAATATCCATCTTCTGTTTTTTTGGATCCCACCATGTCTGTTTAAAGTCTTTCTAAAAAATGACACAAGAGTGTCAAAAGTATAGCTATAATACTCATAACATTGCTAGAAATTCTTCGACAGCTTAGAAACATCATAAACTAGAGATTCATCTGGGTTCTAGGTGAGTCTCTCACAAAATCAAATTTGTTTACAAATGAGTCTACTTCGTTAGTGTAAAAAATAGTTGCCCCTCTCCTGCAGAACTGGTAAGGCTTGAGTATGTTACACTGATGAGATTTCCTTTTCCCTGGTCGCATCAAAACATGCGTCCTTCTATCGGTTCAGACGATGATGTCAAATTTAGCCTCAGTTCTTCTTAGCCAGCCAGGATGGATAAGATGGGCTATCAAAACTGCCGTAGTTCTGATTCCATCTCATTGGTGATACGTTTCACCTCTGTATCCAGTGGTCATCAGTGCCGAGTGGAACCTAAGGTTACCGTGTCTATTTGCCTAATGGACCATTAGGGTTGTGAAGGTATTTCTCTTCCGGCCATACCAATCACCGCTGGACTGCTTGCGTGGTCAGAACTCCTTGTACCCCTGTTCGTGAGGTATGTAACTGTCACTTCTGTTTTTTCCCGAAGTGTACCGTACCGGTCTATTTGGAAACAAGCTAGATTAATTTGATCGTTCAGTATAAAAGTACTTTCCTTTCAGTTATGCTTGTACTATAAACAATCGAACCTTATTTCGCCCCCTACTTCGGAAATGGATTTCGTTGGTCTGGGATAGGGTGATATTTGACCTTCGAACCGCCTGTCGGTAGAGATCATTTAAATCACGTGATACGTGCTTTAAAAAGGTCCTGTAGTTTATTTCGCGCAAAAACACAAATGACTGAACAGTTAAACGCAAGATCCGGAAGTAACTACCCATTTCACACGGGGCGCAATATATCCCATCAAGACTGCCTTCAGACAAGGATAGCTTTTTGTCCTCAAGCGGATCACTATCAACATTGCATGTTGAGATAAGCAAAGTTACCACAAAAACTCACTACGGCTTATTGCGATTTTCCAAACTCCACTGAAGAAAATCACCTTGATCAACAACACCTTTGATCATGCACGAGTGTGTATTTAGGTGCAGCTTCTTTCATAACAAAAGTGTTTTAGGACTATATTTAATACTTCTTCTATGTCTTCTCTTCAGGCATTCTTACTGCTCTTTTCTACCCGTGCATGGTGTGCCACATGTATAAGCTCTACGGAGAGTGTTGCTGCACACCACTTGTCGTGCCTATGGCGGACATGGTACTGAGTGTAAAACACCGAAGTCGGCATCGCATTGTCGTAAGTTTATCTTCTATGTGTTGGTTGTTATGCTTGATGCTGCCTTTTTATGGCTAGGATATGCAAATCGATGACCTGTAGGTTGCGCACACTTTCTTCTCCGATCAACTGTCTATTAGTGTTATGTTGCTCTCGGTCTCGTTTCTATACGCGAATGGCGAACAGGCCGTCTGAAAATTGATGCCCATCCTTCTAAACAGTACCTGTTTCAGCGGGCTGTTCGTTGAGTGAGCCGTGAACTGTGTTCGAATGCGGTCGAACTTATGACTGCTGATCGGTATCCTTTATGAATTTCCATGGGAATTTCCATACGGAAGCCCACGGCTGGTATCGAAACAAATCAACAAAAGCGCCTCCTTCTAGCTGATACTACTCGGTAGGGAAGGTTTCAGTTCCGGTCGTCATCAATTCCACATCTCTGGCCGTCTACAATTTTGTTGTGGTATGTCACCTGAACGTATCCATACCCGATAACCGGTCTAACGCTAATCTTGCAGGGCACAGGCAGCCTGACTTCTCCAACTGGCAGTTACTGTTATCGCTTCAGATCTCTTGTATCCAACTCGTTAGCATAGACATGATACTTATCACTGGATGTTAGCTTTTAATTTGTCCCGCTCAACCATTTAACGCAAAACACTAAGGTCGCATGCGGTAACTTTGAACTCAGTCACCACCCCCAAGAGAGCGGAACGAACTGACAATCAACATTTCGAGGAACTCATATGAGTAAAACAGTCAAAGCCAGATATTTTTTCAAACGTTATTGGTTAGGGATCCATGGGGTACGGCCTAACTGTGGTTTAAGGTTCTGCCTAAATAGTGGCACAAGAACCCAGCCTTTGGGATCTATTCGATGAAATGGTTATGGATAACGATGTGACCGCCAACCATCTGGAATCATCTTAGCTACTACCCTAAGAACGCACTATGCTGCGTTCAGCTATGCCTTCCTGCCAGTACGAATGTCTCTGTAACTTCTGGACTACTGATACATCAAGTGGGAGATGGACAATTTGGAGTAAAGTCAGTGGTACTCCCATAGAACAATTCTCTAGTTGTTTGAACTGGGCACAGTCGTGAAGCATGGTAGACCCGTCTTAGGGCCTAATTTATGCCTGTCTGGTGTCATGGAACTCCACCTCACAACTGAGCCACTGGAATTTATAGACTGGCTTCTTTTGAGTTTATTTAGGAAATCGTTGGAATGTTCATCATTAGGGATAGTAAAAGGTCAACGTAAACGCGTGTACATCATTCACCATCCACCATCCTATCAGTTTCTGAGATAGCTAGCTTAGTAGTGCGCCGAATAGGGTATGCAGTTCAACGTCGCTGATTTGTCTGTGGATGCAAACATCACTAACTAATGGAAAACACGAGACCACTACAATCACAGTGGATTTGTTTTGTGTACCTCCTCACATCTGCAGTGATCGTAAACACGTTCAAGGTGCAATGCGTAGAACAAAGTAACAGATCTTCAGGCCAGATTTAGTTCCAATGCCTTGGTGCCGGATGACTTTTTTCCTCCCGTTCTGCACCGACTGATGTTTGTTGCCCCGACTTGTGCTCCGTAACGCGAATCGCACATTTGCACTCCGGTCGAACGGCGACAATGACCTTGAAGTGCAAACGACTGCGGGCGACTAAGCTAACGCTGCGATTTAACCCGTAAGGCCAAATCATGTGCGCGCGGAATCGTGTCTACTTAAACGCCATGCACGAGTCACCCATCAGTGAGATAACGAAATAATTTGTGGGGTCAGTGCAAAGCAGTCACGAGACTAGTCACTTTTGAATGTAATCTCTCTCTCTCTCTCTCTGAGTGAAAAAGAGGGTTAGGCGTTGAACAATCGTCCTCCTGTCCTTGTGCAGTCATCCTGGTGAGTCCACACCAAAGGAGGGAAGCACTGAACTCGAGTTCCACTCTCACTAAAGCTCATTAGCAGTGTATTTCCAACATGCTTACCTCGCATGTCAGATGTGCGGAGTTCAAACCCCGGTACGGTCATTGGATATGCACTACTGATGAGCTCTAATAAGAGCGAAACTCGAGTCTAGTTTTTCCCCCTTTAGTGTGGACTCACCAGGATGACTGCACAAGGACAGGAGTACGGTTGTTCAGACGTGAGTCATGTGAGTGTGTTCTAAAAAAAGGTTTGCTCTGGGCCTAACGGAACTAAATCAGGAATCACAAAGCATTCCGGTTGTTGTTTTTTCTCGGTGTGTATTTTCTCTTATCGGCAAATGCTTCGCTCGGATAAGCCCGCATATCCCAGTCTTTTATTTCTGTTATTATTCACCCGATTCAAGATGACAGGCAAATAGTGAACTTGGGTTCTGAGTCTCAAAAAAAAACGGTGAACATCACGGCTAAAATCAGATATCGGTGTGCTTACATGTCTGTGCACGTTTTAATGCACGTTTTGATTCATCCATGACCTTG
This sequence comes from Opisthorchis viverrini, assembly GCF_000715545.1. Lineage (NCBI taxonomy): Eukaryota > Metazoa > Platyhelminthes > Trematoda > Opisthorchiida > Opisthorchiidae > Opisthorchis > Opisthorchis viverrini. The sequence goes on along the minus strand of NW_008751700.1, from coordinate 720,901 downwards.
TGAACTGCGTTCGATAACGCTGACTTAGTGTACATAGTGTGCCAATCGAATGGATAGGGACGGGCAAAACATGATCAAATTTTTCAGTGATTGTCGCCGGCTGCCTTGGCGGTCTCGCTAATCGCCACTTTCGACAGTCTTTCAGCAGTCGAAACCGCAGAACCCTTGGAGTCAAAAGAAACGCACGGAGGTCTCATACATGTGCTCAGTGGGGCGAAAATATCTATGAAGTGATGCGCGTTTTCAAATAGAGGCATAGCCAACACCAACCGATAGCGTGACCGATAATTATAAGGTTGATTCGCAAACTTAGTTGAGTGGAAAACAAAAGTGCGAACCCATCAGCAAGACACAGTACGTCGACAGAAGATGGGGAGTCATATAGTATCCCGGGTTGCGTCAAGAGAAGTCTGAAGAAAAGTACAAGGTGGTTGTCGCCAGTCTGGTTTCGTACTTGACTGCGTATTGCTCCCTAAAACAACATAAAATACTTTGTGGTAAAATTATGCACTCACATGAACTTTGAATCGGTGATCCAGTCATTTTAAATTCCGCCAATGATGATTCTGCTCGCAACCTGTTCAGCAAAAAAGTTGGACACCATCTCTAATGGGATGTGTCCAACTTCCCTGTGTACCCCAAAGATAATCTTAGGGGTTCGCGGGATACTGATACAACCCTGATACAAAACTGACTATTCGGGCCTGGATTTCGAATTTGCTGTCTTTGGCACGTTGTTCTCAAAGCGCTTTTGTTGACCGCATAACTGAAAGGCCGTAAAAATATCAAGTCAGATGATAATAGTCACTCTAATCAAAGCCGGTTTGTTTCAAACTGTCGTGCCGACACTACGCAAGCCTTTGTATCGAGCGCTTTAGGTATGTGTGGATGAGAGATGTAAGGCTGGTGGTGTGAGGAGATTTGGGATTTTTGTGGGATTTCGTCCTGTAAGTGAAGCCAATCTATGCTTCTCGGCTTTTCAGCATAGATTGGCTTCACTTACGGGACGAAATCCCACAAAAGATGTAAAGCTGTTAGCACTTGGTTACGTACAGCAACCAGTACGTTGGTGATTCGTCGGTCGGATCCTACTAAAGCACGTGTGTCCGAAATTTGCGCAAGCACACGCAGTCTATGTTGCACTGGGTAGATGAAGCCATTAACTTAGTGGCTCGTTTATTTTGTAGCGTGGCGACTTACCGTGTCTCAAGGATTTTCGAGGTTTGGGTAGCCGTTCTACCGGGTGCCAAGTTTTCCCCCTGAAAGTTGTCTCAACAGCTGGATTTTGGGCGTCGTTGATTTTCAACTCCATTCTTTTGCTGACCGTCCAACAAAGCTGGTGGTTTTGCATGAGACTGCATTCAAATTCGAGAGTGCTTGCCCTTAGAAGGACTTTGCTCTTAGAGATTCTGTCATTCCGTTTGATTCCAAAGATGTTACGTAGATAGTGCAAGTAAACTCAGCCGAGAAACCGAACTTTTTGTCTATATGGCGACTGGGGCCCGGAGCAGAGTGAAGTGAAACAGTTAGGTTACTCCTGACCGCTTCACCATTATTGTTTGTAACACCATTTGTTTGAAGCAGTTGGAAGAATTGGGAACCAAACACAGTGATTCAACGAAGTCTGTCATATTGTCGATGAACGCCCTACCCTGTGACCTCGAACTATGTTATCATAAGTCGCTTCGGTGAATTTTGTGACCAGCTTATTTGTGCATAGACAGTGTGGTTTGGTTAAAGGTCACGAGCATTGAAAAATCTCTAGACTACCCTGAGAGGACGTGCATTCTAGGGGCGATGCAATGTTTGTTCACAGTTCTCCTAGCAACCATATAGGACATAATATCTGCTGATTTTATGGACATAGAAGTAACACTTGTTGATAACTCCAGTATTTTTCTAAGCAAAAGGTTTTGCGAAGCAGATGTTCCGTCTTCAAAAGGAACTTGAGCTTTTTCGCGAGAATGGCTGATGATAAAACTAATAGTGTATGAGTGGATAACTCAGGATTGCAATACCACCAGGGTTGATAGCAGAAGAATTGTAGAAATCCTTGGAAAATATTACCAACGGCACTTGAAACGTCGGATCATGACATCTTATCCGATCGCACTGTTTTCACTTTAAAAGTTCCCATAAGCTGTTGAAAGAAGCCATAATGTATGATGCTACTGACAAGAAGGGTAAATTTTCTGGATAGCTCACCAGCATTGCTAATCCTCTTGAGGCTCACCGGATAGGCCTAGTCCCTGAATCGCCACCAACCGTATTTCCTATGTGATGGAACAGATGTCTTCCCGAGTTTCAGTTCTCTGACTCTTCTTTGTACGCTGTGATCAGCTGGGTTGAAAGTGCCGACCATTCTTCCCGTAATCACAGTTTTTATTCCCTGTCTGAAGAGATAATTGCAATTGATTAACCTCATCATGTTGCAAGTGTCTCCCAGAAATCTGATAAAGCGGTTCACAGGTTTCCACTAACAAAGTTAAATCTGAAGCAAATTTCAGAGACAATACCTCACAGGCTAGTTCTAGCCTGCAAATTCAGATGTCATATTCTGCCTGAGCTGTGATTGTTCACTTAAACCTATCTGACGAAACCAGCCTGAGACAAGGTACATCGGCGCGAAGTGGAATTAGTGTCCACGCAGCGGTCCGCCTCCGCAATTTTGTATCAAACCGAGACCGTACAACCGTCTTAGTAGTCTGAACTCATCCAGTTGCAAATGGCTGAGTTGGAATGAATAGTGGGGACAGATCAGGTTTTAATTCGTCAATCCGGTTCAGCGGGTTCTTTCCAATTCCTGTAGAACCTGGGCTCGAGCCCACAAATGTATGGTCCGTTACTTTTTTTCGTTTATTTCCAGCATTTAGAAACAGATGAGAATTGTTGCTAGAGAGACAACTATACTTCCCTGCTTCAGATGTGTTCTTGAACTAACCTAATTCAACACTTACCACTTTCTACATGAGTCGCTTTACACAGGCCATCCATAACTTGCGGACTTTCTATCTCTTCCTTAAACAGGGTAGTGTTGCCGGAGATTGCTGTACGTTCGTGTGCTGTGGCCCGTGTGCACTCTGTCGCCTGTATCGTGATATGACATTTGTCGAGGCACTCAAGGGATCGCTCCAATAAGCTGTTGCATACACCTTTACAACATGTGTGTCCTTGACCTGATGTCGGCACATTTATCCTCATCCGAATTTGTTATTCCGGAGATTTGACCCCCTATTGTATGATGATTCTTACATAAATATCATCCTATTTATCGGATTATTCATGTAGTACCCGGCAAATCGTGACTATTTGAATCGAACGAATGAGAACAGAATGAGCGCTATTTAGGTTACCTTTTCTGTGCGATTTCCCCATCGCTGCTTATTTCAGGATATTCATGGAAATCAACACTTGCCATGTGTGCAGTTGTTCGGGAAATTTATGGCAAAGTTTCATCTGATATGCATGAACCTCATAAACCTGGCGTTGTTAGCTGATGGGATGCAAAATACCGGTTCAGACATTCAACACCACCGTCATTATCAGCTGCAAAAGCCGCGCACTTGTTGTACATTGGTTACGACTACCGCAGTTTCGTTCACCGATGATTTGGTAAGGTGGGACAGATAACTACTCATTCCAGGTGGTAGCTGATACAAACGCAAAGTTTTGTATGTGTGTTAGCATTGAATGTGTTTCGTCGTTACTATTCGCTCATTCTCTGAAGAGCATAACCAGATTGGGTGCCGAACGATCAAAAGTTTCAATATTTGGGATGCGTTTCAGTCACTTGTCGGTGTTCTATGCAGATAGACTTTTTGTCATGTTAGACGATGTTTGTTCGACTTGGAATTCGCCGAAAAGTTGATGGTGTTGAGCGTTGCACATACAGATAAAGGAATCGGTGCACACTTTTCCCCTGAAATAGCATGAAAACGATTACCTGTCTCTAAAACGTAGCTAAGCCTTACGAAGTTGTCATATCGGGGGTGGCCGTCCATTGGTTACGCCTGCACTGAGCCTGTCAGACTACGCGATAGAAAGAGGACATAGAAACTGGGGACACGGCTGTATTATCAGACAAAACATACAGAGCGTCTGCGTAGATATATATGATGACTAAATGGCCAAATATGGTCGTTCACTTGTTCGCTCCGTGCAGCCAATGGTGGTGTTCCGGCCGTGAACAGTGAACAGTGAACAGTGAACAGGCCCACTACGCTGGTCTTATGTTGCTAAGCCATGTTTTGTCCGAGCCGCGAACTCACCTACTTTCCGGACGTGTCGTACCGATGGTGAACTTGGGGATAGGTCACTCTCTGCACATGTGCTTTTTTCCTGTCTGGGTGCGTCCTGACAAAAACAGTCTATCGCCATCTCGTAGTGTGTGTGTGCTTGTGCGCTCTCTCCAGGTCATTTATTATAAGACCTCTGGACGCCACAGTTGATCCTTCTCTTATCGCAGTGTCTGCCATCGATGACCGCACAGGATGTGATCTACTCACCTAGTTTTGGCTGCGTGTGCCCCAACTCCGCATGTAGGAACATCTCGATCCTCGAAGTGTTCTTTATGGTTATGGGTGGCCTTAACACTGGCTAAGCGCCAGAACTTCGGGAAAAATATGCCTACCATTCTTACTTGGTCAGTTAACCAAATCGAGCATAGCTCCTTAAAGCAGCAAGAAATCCTGACAGATTCTACTCCTTGATGACCCTCAACCGATTATGTGCAAATCCTTCTGACTACTTGATAAAATACGGTCTCGAACACAGCCACCTGTACATAAAATAGGTTTTGGTACGTACATTGGGATCTTGAGAAGAGGAATTATCAAATATTTTGATAGCGACCGTATTCCTTTGTATATGCTATAAAAACCAGTCTCTCATTGTGGTGGAACAAAGAACAAATCGAACTTCAGTTGACTACTGTGAAGTAAGGACTCTTGCATCAGCCTAGGTAAAAATCACAATTGTTTTGAGGCAGTGAACGCGGACCTAGTCGCCGACAAAAGCAAGGCGTCAAACCATACGGTGGATCCTGTGACGGTTCAGTTGTCCGCTCCGACAAAACCGGTCCGTCAGTGAATGATTGCCAACAGCTCTTGGTATTTGGTACATACCTAATGTGACTATCCTGTAAACCAAGAACCTAGAGCTAGGGTATCTTATCGACAGGTAGGTGTCACACTTGTGCTCCGTTTAATGGGGTACGTGTACGATTTGTTTCGTTCTGTCCTAAAGATCCGACCAGCCCATTAATGTGCACTGATGTAGTCTTTGTCGAAAATTCCATTCATGGACCCCCGGTGTTCTATCAGTTGCTAGCATCAAACTTCAAATATGGAACTGCAGGTAGAAAGAAGTTGAAAAAGAAGTATCATATCTACTCAAACATGTTAAACAGACAACATTTGCAGCAAATCTCTGGTTTCCTCGAAGTAATAAAAACCCAAAATAAATCCATGACTCCGTTCTTTATGAAAGGCCTCCACACAGGAGGTTGAGACTTACGGAACAATCTTTGGATTCGCCATACAAAAAGGTGTTTGGGAGCAGGGGTCCGAAGGTATCTGAGTCCTTGAAGAGAATGTTGAGTTGACATTGGTGTACTGTGCTGCGCTGGATGCAACTGATTATCCTTAGAAAGCCAGCCTAAGTGTCGTAGTCCTTGCAAAGATGCCACGAACAGCAAAACCAGTGGTCCAACTGGTGCCATCAGGGAAGGCACGAGCCGCATTGGATATTTTCGTAAGACAAGCATGAAGTTCGCCAATTTGTGGGACTACTCGCTTAAATGTATGGCATTTTGAAGAGCATTGTGTGGTGTATTCCGAGGAGACGCTCATTTATCAACGTGCCTAGAACTCCCTGAAGTTGAAAATCTTTATCAACTCTTGGATTACCGCGGTGAGCATCCCGACCATTGCATGCTTCCGCCTTTCAGTTAGGATGTGCATATCTGCATGATGCTATTTTCAATTGTATGCGAACTGTTATCGAGGATCGCTTGAGTTTCAAGTTAGCATCAAAGTAATTTTTAAATTCACAAACTCATTTAATGTGGGCAGCATATACATTGCACAGCTAAACGAACTCATATGCCTTAAGAGGCGATGCCCTCCGCCGTGTAGTAGCTGCTGGGAGGGCCGTATGTAGAACTGCTTGCAGATAACAAGCGGCAAACTTTTTCACCAATCTACTCTACTATCTTTACTTCTAGTCTTACGGTCTGGCAAACGAGCAGGCGTTCAATAAATCCAATAGATGATGAGCTTGATCACACTTCTTGAGGAATGCGACAGCTGAGATCAACTCGAACCCTATGGCGAGACGCATTTGTCTAGTGACCTTAGCTGACATCGCACAAAATATCACACTCAATGGTATGTTAAATGCCTAGTAGATGGTCTTTAGACGAGACAGACGCAACGCTTGTTGTCAGTATGTCCCCACTTCAGTTTGGACTAATCAAAGCGCATAAGAACAGGGGAAGTTGTTCACACGGGTGGGATGCGGATGCATTTTTTGCTTAACCTCGCAAACTCGTAGGCCTCCAATTTCGGCAAAATATTCCCGCAGATCCCGAATATAATTCATCCCGATGAACTATCAGACGTCAAGTCAACTAATGCATACTCACCGACCGTGAAATCCGGTGGATGTGGAGGGCTAAGGAAATGGAACAGATGCAGAATGACTGAAATGCCGGAAGGTTATTTAGATTGATCCGTGCGATCAGAGTGACGCGACCATTCACATTACAGAAGACTGCGTCGACCAGTGAGCCAAGTGCTTTGATGAATAATTATCGTGGCCACCTACCGCCACTGAGTCGGATTACCGAAACGCACTAGAAACGTGGATGGGGAACCTGCAACCCAGTACGGCCTGGGAGATTTATGAGTGCATTTGTTCTCTCAAGCGTAACGGAGCTCCTGGCCTGGATGACTTCCCACTCTCATTGTTCAAGTATGGGGATAACGTTATCAGTCAGCATATTTCCATTCTATTTGCCTCTGACTGGGAAAGAAAGACTATCCCAGATAATTGGGGATAATCGGCGATAGTGCCTGTAGTGGATGTGGTAGTCATCGTGGTATCAGCTTGATTTCAGTCGTAACTAGCTCCTTGGAGTCTTTTCCCTGGTCGCCTTATGGTAGCCCCTGGAACATTGAATCGAGAGTAACAAGAGGAATTTCGCCCTTGTAGGGGTGCTAGAACAACGCCACACGCATAAATGTCCCATAAATTTAGTACTCCTATGTTTCCAAGATGCATTCGACCAGTCTATTCTAATTAGAACACGCCTAGCATGGAATGGCCCAGAAGTTTTCGATCATAATGGAAACTTTGTATCCTCAAACTTCCGGGCGGGTGAGAGCATACGGAGAGCTCTCCAAAGGCTTCCATACACAAAGTGGTGTCCGTGAGTAGTTCAAAATCTCTCCACTCCCATTTAATTTTGTTCGACCTGATTATGTGACAAACGCTGGAAGGTCTCCAAAATCCATGGGTTCCAATACAGACTGACGAAAACCCTGTCGACCTGGAATATGTAGACGATATCGTTCTCGTCTACGAAGAGAGGGTGCGGATGTTTTTGGATGAACTGAAAACAGTCATCCTGTGCTTTGCTGTGCGGTTTACATCCACAAAATTTAAGGTCTTGCTTCTGAACATGCAGTCAGACAACACTTCATTTGCGATCCAAGGAAAGGCATTCGAGGTTATGGAGCCTTTTACCTATCTTGGAAGTTGTACCAGTGCGTTTAGAGTGCGGTAGATGTTTTCGCTACACGAATCTAAAAGGAGTGGATTGCGTTTGCTAATTTAAGATGCCTAAATCTCAAGCGACATGTGTATCAGGCTGAAGTACGGGGCTATTTCGTTGTATGGCCTAGGTTTTACCTCCGTGAGCAACCGGAACGAGACTTCACTTCTTCGACAAGCACGAGTTTGCTTCAGCTCCCGTTGGAACATGCGCGCTCCTTGCTGAACAGTTTTGTGTATTTCTGTAAGTAGTTCTTGTGCACTCCTTCCCGCGATATTCTTGAGTAGGCATTCCAGGTATGGAAAAGTGTTTGCACACAATTATGCGGTTGATAAAATGGTAGAGAAGTTTGGATGTGCAGTTCCTCTCCTGATGAAAGGCCAATTCACCCTTTTCGAGAACCAGTACTCATGTGACAAATCTCAGAGGTGTTTTCGAATCTGCAACTATGCGTTATTTGAACATTACATCATTTGGTCACCACTAGTGATCAGTAATATGAGTACCAGGCATGGAGACAGGGAACAGTACTGCAAGCAAGAAGTTTGTGCCACACCATAAGGTGTTGACTGGCTTTCTTCAGATTAAAGAAGCATGCCATTCATGGTAAACGGCACCCGGGGAATATTCTTGTAACATAGCGTACCACTCATAAGGTTGCTGGAAACTATTGGACAATCCCTTACCAGTCTCGCCGTTCTTGGTGCTCTCCATGTAAGTGTGGTCCTAGAGTTTTCATCAGCCTCAGGTTACCGCCAAATTGTACACGGTTGACGAGACATGCGTATCCAGACTACTTGAGCGTTGATGGAAGGTTCAGCTGAATTACAGCGGGCCCGAGAGATTCTGCTGAGTCACCAAGTCTATGACGAGATAACATTCATTGCTCAATGGGCTCAGAGTGACTCGATTATCGGGATTTCAACAGGAAGCGGTTTTACCTTTCGATTTATAGGCTTACAGACCGAATTTGAAGGCAAATATCAAATATGATCAGCGTCAGGTTTCCACAGCTGGAAGGCCTATGTCAGTGAAATACCTTACGTCGTTGCAAGGTACCCACGTGCATCCAAAACATGAAAAATCTTAGGTGACCAACACGCCCAACGATGGATACTCAGACCAATGCTCCGGTTCAGCTATTGAAATATTGTGAGTAGTTTGGAGGCGATGCGATGGATTTTGCGCCGCTGGTGCATATATCTTCGAAATGTGCTTCTTTCTGACATCCCATAAGTATTTTTTGTACGACACTGCAATTTTTTGAAGGATTTCTTGTCGATTTTCGACGACCAAAAGATGTAGCGTGACTCGGCAATCCTCTCAAGTAGCTTAGTGTGGTGCGGGAGTTCACAGGCATTGCAACGTTGACAAATAGCATGTTTCTCCGCAAGCAAAGCGGTGATGCTAGCGGGGCCTCTTTTACTTGTGACGGTACCACTGGAAGTCGCAGTGAACATATGGGTCACATAGACATTGTGAACTATAAACAGTATGTTTATTGTGATATCATGATATCTGAGATCTGACTTATACATAAGACTATTCCGGAAAATCTGTCTCTTATGAGAAATCACTGGGTACCCGCAACACAACCTCAGTAGTGTCGGTTTCTCCAAATATCAGCAGATTACTTAGTGCTAAGCCCTTTCATTGTGATCGTGGCAGCGTGCTTTTGTACCCACATTCTCCAGGGTCGAGGTCAGCTAAATGCAACAAGCCTACCATGGTGAATCCTGCCGGAAATCGCTCGAGTGATAGCAAGTGTTCTCTGGGTCCCGCAAGAATTGCACCACTGGGCAGCGTTGGAGGGTCTGGTGCACTGTGCTGGTTAGGCGGTTGAAAAGACGAATTTGACATTCAACTAGTTCGTGGGTACCTCAAATCTCACGCGGTAACGGTCTTAGTTTACGTCTTGTACGACACTGGAAACGGATTGTACTTTTTCCTCAGGTTTCCTCACCCATGATAAGCGTTTTTTCTGTCGTTGAGCGACCAAATACCGATTGTCATGCTGTACGATCCTGCATGTATCGGTGGTGTCATTGCTATTCTGTTGACATTGCGTGTTGGTTCAACGCAGATATGGATAAGGTATGGCCAGTAACTGAAATTCACCTTATTGGAAATCTGGTCAACAAGTGAGACACCGGGCAAGATAGTTGACACAGATAGCGCATTTCTACGGGCAGACTTTTTTTCATATTGGGCTCGCCACGAGGTAGATTAGGATGCAAGATTACAGAAACTGTCCAATATGCACTACAACATCTTACTCGATTGCGGAATTTGAACGTTTAATAAACTGCATCAGTTACAGTGGGAGTATTTGCACTTTTAAAAGATTTTCTGCGTTGCCTTTCAGATCACATAGACGGATTTCATAGTCTCGGCCCAGACCAGTCTACATCTGAATGGTGTAGTTGGGTTTCGGACCAGAGCAAAGCCACTTGTTTGCTCGTCTTGTCGGATCAGATATAAGACTAAGCTTATTGTTTAGGCAGGTATCCTGGCTCAAAAACTATGGGATCCTTTTTTGCGATCAAGTGGCCTTATGTACGACTAACTGTCATGCTAACTGAATATGCACTGCAAAGTCTTCCCTTTCTCCGTCTGTTATCAGAGCAAAATAGTCTTGTTTCGGCTTTAGTCTTGATTTTCGGCTCTGTATCTAGTATAGTTTGGAAAATGCTAGAATGATTCTTTTACTCTCTTCTGCTTCTATTTAACTTATAGTAAACAAATTTCCAAGCTATTCCTCGAGAGAGCTCTGCCTACTGGTTTTAACTTAAAATCGGTTGGGTATTGCAAAACTCGTACATGCTGGGAAGTACGCAGCACTCAGCAGACAACTTCATTGGTCCTGTCAGCTAGAAGCTAGTACGTTATCCCGTTGATAAAACAACGCTTTACGAACCTGGTCTATCAAATGAAGAAGGCTTTAACCAATAAACTCCCAAGCAATATCTCAGCTCAGATAGATGTAGTTTCCGTTTAATCTGATAAGACCTTCAGTGTAGTTCCTTGTGCCTGGTCAGTAACGAAGCTGGATACGTCTAGGGTTGGAAGTAACATTCTAACTCAGATCCCAGATTCTCTCGCTGGGTAGCTGTTTTCTGTCAGTCTAAAAAGACAAGCTGACGCAGCGGGCTTTTCACGGAGGATCAGTTCTGGTACTCACATTGTTTTTAATCTATCTTAATTATTTTAGCGGTACTTATGACAATCTCTTTTTGCCTGAATCGGCAAAAAAATACATTTCTGTATTTACGCTATCCAATGGTCCGTTGTAGAAGGCTGCACGTAAGTGAGTCATACCAACCATGTAGCCGTTAACCCTCTTGTGATGGCTAAACCTGTTTACTGACCCACAAATTCCAGAACGTCCACAGAATACTGAACCTCGGCAGCGATGATTTATTTGACCATGCGACTAGTGGGGTGGATATTTCACAACTCTTATGGCTGTCGTAACTGCGACATTCACCGACCAGGTTAAATCATTTCCAAAAAAACGCTTCACCATATCTAGTGGACTTGTTTCCTGTTTTTTACCTATACTCTGCAATGTGGACTTAGAGGGCTGCATACATGGGCGTCCTAGCATCCCAGGTGTCGGTACTGGTGTGCGCAACTAGCTTTACGTAAAAGTTGAGTCAGTCGCCAATGTGATGTCACGTTTTCGAGTTGCTGCCAGTTCGCTTCAGTTTGTCTTTATAGCCAATGCTCGAAATCCACGCGTGTTATAGACGATGCAGTCTCGGCCATCAAAATTGAAACGGAAAATGAAACATCAATGCATTGAAGAGGCGATAAGAGACGATAAGGAATATTTGTTTATTTCAATTCCAGGCTAAAGACTGCCCTCCCCTTTAACACAGGGCTATGGAAAAGATGCTGTGTGGGGCCCAATGGCATACAAGGCAAGTGTGATGACTTGGATACCCTATGAAGCGTCATTAGCTCCTCTATCGCGGTAGAGTTCCTTCGTCGTCAGACCGCCTTGCATACCCTAGAATTGACAGTGTCATATTCCTACCGAGATCCTAGACATCGGGGGTCAAGTACTTTTTTCCACAGTCAAGAAGTGATCTTTATTTAAGCCAGTTCGCCAGAACTTACACAACCTACTTGGTAAATGCATCTATCTACTATGTCGTTTGGCTCGTACGAAAGACGATTATTTTCAGTCTTGTACTAACACTTTACACTTTCTGGTACGAAGCACGTAACAGACTCCAAAAGGAAAACGGAGGTGAAGAGAAGTGGTTGAAAATATTCTTGAATCGTGCTCGACACATTAACTACGCGAAACTCCAAGCCAAACATACGGAATGAGTTCCTCCAGTTAGCTGCTCCTAGACAGTGCAATCGGCTCGAGTAAATAGCGCAGTGGATTCATGAATGCGAGGCTCACCAATTAACGCAGTGTCCGATAACACCAGGATCCCCTTAGTAACAGTTTGTCGTCTCTCACATCATATACAAAAACGTATATTAATATTTCACACCGATGGAGGAGATTATTGCATGGGTTAACCGGTAGTTTGCCGGCATCCAAGTACGTATGTGCAACCAGTCAATGTGAACTGCTTGAAAATTGTATAAGTCGATCAAACGACATCGAATGAGAAGCCGACACTACTTTTCTTTTAAAAATGTGTGTACTTCGATGTGAGACTTCCGGATCATATCAAACAGAACACAAGGTAAGTTGTTAATGAGCTTTTGGCCGCTAATTAAAATGGCGCAGCTTGATATTCTTGAAAACAAAACTAAGCATGCGTTGTTCATATTTTTATGAGCGTAACTAGCTAGACCCATACCACAAAAAGTGACCAGAATGGCTGGTTGTTAGGCCACCGATCTAGCAATTTATCACATAAGAAGATATCAGTTGGAAGACAAAACCAGTGTGGAGGCAGGTTGGCTAAACACGTCAACTGATATCGTGAAAATGTAAACTATCAGATAAATGGTTCGAGGAAGGAAGGATACGCCAATGACCAATCATTCGAACTCTCTTCACTAATTTTAAAGGCATCAACTAATTTCTCCTTCCGAATTACGACTGCCGAGGGCTTAGATCCGGTGTCGTGACCGTCATCCGAGTCAACTAGCCTTGAAAAGATTTTAACCACCTCATTGTCTCAGTAGCTACTGAGACCTCAGTCTGGTTGTCTCCCTCTTCAGCCGTGAAAGGTCTGTCTGGGATTTAATTGTTATTGATTAGATGGCTATTTGAAATATTTGCGCTATATGACTTTCTTGTTCATAATGAAAGAAAACCGGACAAGAACCAGACACACCTACGGTCCTGCAGCAGCTTTTGCGCTACTCATGAGTAGTGTGGCACAGATAATAAATGACGTCGACCGATGAACGCCCTAGATGTACGTTAGTGCGAAAGCGTTTTCTGATTTCTGTTAAGAGAGGTGCATTCAGCAACATTCTTATTAATGGCCAATATACTCAAGAAAAATATGATCAACCCTAGAAAATCACTGCGAACTACAGTTATTGATCTACTATAGAGGAAAATGTTAGTAGCTCAAGTGGCGTAGATGGTGGTCGTTGGTTTGTTCGCTGAGCTGGGCAATTTGATTGCAAACGCTTCATCACCAATCGAGCTGACATCATCACTGCGTTGTTAGGGAGTGTAGTAGCAATGGGTTGGTTGTTGTGGTGATCTCTTCTTGTAGGACCTGCGAAGGCACCTCTTAACAAGAGGTGGCGTTGATGGAAATTTTTCAGATGAGCGTCTTAAATGATTCCTACATAAGCGTACAGACGCTTACTAAAAATTGTGGAAATTATTTTTGTCAACATGAGACTGGGACAAGGGGAACTAGATGAACAGATAACGAAAAACAAACCGAATTATATGGACGACATTTTCGGAATTTCCCGTTTAGAAGACAAGGATGAAGTCGCGAGCCAAGCTAGATAATGGGGAGAGTGGATGCCCTTGCCTCACACCTCGGTGGCAGTGAACCAAGAGGGACGAGCAGAGCATACAATAGCGATGTGGCTTCCAAACAGCCGTCTCGATGCAGAAATGCAAACTGAAGCAAGTACCTTATGGAAAGAACAGACAAGAATGGATGACACGGAGATCGGTCTCAGTTGATTTCATGAAGTCGGATGTGGGACCTTCGGAACTAGAGAAATACGGGCTCGACGCAGATGTGGGGGACAACCCCCAGATAACGAAAATAAGTTGAAATGCCCAGCGAGCATTGAACCGGTGGAGCGTCCTGGGTGTGAGCTTGTCCAGGCCTGGGGACGAATTGCCCATTAAACGAATCGTACGACCAACTTCCTCTTCTGTAATTGACTCGATCAAGCTCCAGTCGGATGGTACTACTATGCGACTTGGTCGGCTATCCGCGTGTTTTGGAGCTGAGAGCACTTGTTTCCAATACTGTTCGGCGTCCATAGGTAGGCCGCAGTTTCCTTTGTATAAATCCTTCCATGACCCATCGAGTACAGCAGACGCTGCATCTTTCCGTCTTTGGTGGTATAGAGTCTGGATGGCGGCGTAGTTGGCTCGGCGGATCTGCTTTCGGCTGACCGGGATCCGATGGGCTAACTGGCGGCGACGTCGGGAAACAGTTTTCCAGGTGTGTGGAAATGTCCTGGAGGCGTGGAGGTCCAGAAGCGACAGGACTTGCTCCGGTGTCATGATGCCAGACTGCAACCCTCGGGCAAATGCCAGAAGGTCAACACTAGCGAGCGAACGGTCAGCATGGGATTCCAAGAGTGACACGGTGCAATCCACGGTTTGTTTAAACCAGACGCTGTAGTCATCGGCTTCTGATGAGTAGGCCGTCGTCTGACCGATAGTTTGCTCAGGTTCACCAGATGATGATTCGTCCTGTTGTGCTTGCCAGTTAAGCACCCGTAACCTGGTTTTGATGCTGATAGCCGATCGGCCAGGAAAATACTGCTCCAATCTCGTGAACAGCTCGGTTTGCGTGCCGCAAGATGGATATAAATTGTTAGCCAGGCGTAAGAGCGATTGTGACTCTTGCTGGGACCAGCGGGTACCGGAATACTTCACTCGGCCAAGCTTATCTGCATTATGCTGGGTGGGGTGTGCGTGCCGGCGGTGTTGACTCAGGCCAATCTTCGTCGGAAAAAGGCGGGAACAATCAGCGCAGGCCAATTGGGCAACCGTGTTCGTACCAACACTTTCATTTTCGTGAACTCGATGGTGGGCTACCAAGCCAGCTTTCGATTTGCAGCACCTGCCACATTCCTCACACGTGAACCCAACGTGTCTCTCTTGTGTACTGGTTGGAACTGGTGCGGAAGCGCCAGATGATTCGTAGTATACATTGTCGAAAGTAACCAGCACATTGAGACCAAACGAGGTTGTTGGCCCTGTCTGGAGTTGCTGAACTCTTAGCTCACCCAGACTGACGTCCAGGCTACCCGGTCGGCACCACGAGGAGGTGGTTCAGCTCGCCAACCATGATGCATGCTGACCACTGAGCTTACCAACCGACCGTGCACAGGGAAACCACTTCGGCTTACACAAACTTTCCCCTTCTTAGTTCAGTCAGTTTGCATTTGACACCCCTTCACTCATCAGACTGAGATTCAACCTACTTAAAACGTGCCTGGGAGGTATTCATCGTAGCAGACTTATGGGATTAAGGTGTCAGTATTCTGAGACTGGTTGTTTATGGAATGCTGGATTCATTCAACTCAGGTCTGTGTGACCGAATCCATGCACAAGTAAGGATCGCAACAACTCAGGGAGAGTCTTTTGTATATTCAACCATGGTGTCTGCTTGGTTTCCCCTGGGTTCTTGTCCATTTTACATGAAAATGACCAAAAACATCAGTTAATTCCACTTCTGTGGATAAAGGCAACATCCAAGCTTCAAGCAACCTGGCGTTTGCTGTCCCCTCAGTCCTCTGATTTGTTTAATTCCATTTCCTATGCCTTACTAGATGCTCTACTAGGTTTGTATGAGTTTAACTGGAGAGCTCATCGATGTCTCCTTTATTAGTAATGAGCATCTGTTTCAAAAGCCAAAAACAGATTTGCCGTACACAGATCACTCCCATTATAACACCACCGTTCCTTTTTTGAAAAAAAACACGACAGGAATTGGAGCTGACTTCATGACAATACCTTTTTTTGGCATTGCCTCGTATCGAATCTTTCTATAAATTTGATTTAGCTCAGCAACATATATGGGTCCTCTTGGATTGTTCCACATGATAACAAACGTCCACACCTGATTCTTGTTTTGTAAACGCCAGCCAGTAACAGTCCGCGAACCGAGACGTTGGTGGAATATTAGTTTACTTGCAACTCATAGGCTCACTTGTATTCCCCCTTTACCACTATTCTTCAACTTAACACCTCCACTGGTTTACTCAGTGTGTGTATTATCGCAGTCCACCAGATGATGTTCGGCTGTGTGAGGGAGGGATATCCTCGTCGATCTATACCTGTTTACACTATGCATGAAAGCCCAAACCCAGTTTCTTCTTCGTGAATCAGCGGTGGAAAATCCGTCAGCTCTCGTAGATTTGCGGTAACGCCATCGATATTAGACAGAACTGTAATAGTAACTAGCTTATATGCACGCAACTATTCCCCAGACGAAGTCTGACTACTAACCCGGAATACTGCCCTGCCCAAGCAGGTCACCATCCTGTGTTGGTGAGTAAAACTGAGTCATCAACTTGTTCTAACGGATATAGTTCAGCACTTGGCTGAGAATAATACATTTTATATGTGATCTGATCGGGCGATAAATCGAAACATCTTGGTGCATTTCAGACAAGGTGAATATCCCGAGAATAAGCTGCAGTTCGAAAGAGTCAGGAACAAGCGTTCCTTGTCGGATTTAAATGGAACTTTTTCACCGCTGGATGGTAAGCTCGAACAATGCAGGCTTTTGGCGCTTAAAAATGATTCAGCCGGCTGGTAAATTTCAGCTTAAATCCCAAACTTTATTGTCACCAGTCAAACTTGGGTTCAGCGACATCGAGGTCAAATTCTTTGTCATTACGTTACACCGTTGGAACTTCGTTTCCAGCCTAGTAGTCAAGTCACAATTACTTATTGTATAATAGTTGTTACTGGTTCTATTGAACTAACTAGTGGAAGCAGATATCAGTATATCAGTAGTAAGTAGCGGCATGTACAGAACACAATATTGTGGAAAGAACACTCTGGTAAAGTGAGTAGAGAGAGGGGAATTGGTGGAGAACCAGTGCAGAATAGCCTAACATTCTCAGAAAAGACAATCAGCTATAAGTTTTCTGCACACTCGCACCCCACTGAAATAGGCAAATGTGGATATTATTTAGTGGTAAGACAATATGATTGGGGTTGGTTTTGTGTTTATTAGGCTCTCGTCCAATACAAGCTCAAGACATACTGACAAAAGAATGCTGATCTGGCAGTTCGGTTAGAGATTGACAGCCTACTTGCCACTGCGATCGGTTACGTGCCTTGTCCTTTAGGGTTCCCAGTCATTCGCACGGAGGACCACATAAGCGCCAGTCAGGAAGTGGTAAGGATCCTACGACAATCAGTTTAGTTTTACTGTGTCATGATCCCCACAGATCTTTAGCCGACAATGGTTTTGAGTTGAACACAAAGCTTTTTTGGAAGACGGTGGCTGGGAATGCTTAGTTCATGTTTCAGTCACCTTAACCAGGTAGAACCACTTACAATTCCGGGGATTTCGATTCACTATCGAGTGCTACATTTTTTTCCTTTCGTTGGCCAGACTACATGAGAAACCAGTTGCCGGGTGCCGCCAATATTAATTTCGACCTGTTTAAAGCCAGTGTAGAAGCTATTTTAACGCGGTCGTTGGATTAGTCTACAAAACATTGATGATTTTGCTTTGAAGCAATGATGATTTCACGTCACATCAGTTGTGCGAATGTGAAGTTTTGCGTGAATAGGCACCTCAAAGTCAATGTTTCAAAACTGAGACCGAAAGGACACGAGGTGTCAGTGAGCACTTTTTGGGCCAGCGAGTAAGTCAAACAGTGTGTTTAAAAGTAGCAACCATAATTTGTCTAAGATTGGATATAGTCTGTGTGAGTTGTGCCATTCTGCTGTTCGCCTCAAATTAATTTACACAGGCTATGACACTTTTTCACGCAATTTCTAGTGACTTAATTCGTCGTCCTTGGATTACACTTACCCCTGGAAAAATTCAATCACCAGGGAGCAACCGAATAGCCCAAAACAGAGGATATACACAGATATGCATAAGAAGTGCATATTTTGTACGCATGTGTTGACATTGAAAAGTAGCAACGGATTCCCAAGCGAAACTAAACTGAAACAGTTTTTCGGGAAGTGGGGATGCCAAAGTATTTATAGTCCAAAGCAAAGGAACCAACGTTGTAGAGAATGTTGGAAACACACAGGAATATTGATTTTTCACGATAAAACCACGAAAGCATCGAAAAGTGAGTGTGCTATGAGGAAGTAGATTAAATGCGGACGATCTGACAAGGAATAGTAGCATTGGTTACCATTGCACCATCGAACAGATGCGCAACCCAAATAGTCACACGATGAATTTTTCCAACGCCTTTAATGTTCTTTGAATAGGAAAGGTTATTGGCCAGAAGTGTGAGGTCAGGATTATGCGATATAACAGAGTAAAGCTTGAAATCACTAAAGTCCTCTAACAGATCTAATCGACTAGCATTCAACCTCTTTGTGGGTGAACAGATATTGTTAAAGGAAATTTCTTGAGGCACAGTAGACACAAAGATAAACGACCTGATCCTTTCAAGGCCAGAAAAAGGATGATGATGAAGAATGAGCAGCCCGATCTTTACCTGGCATGACCTGTTTGTCCACTGAAACGAAAGGGGACAAAAACGTTGGGGAAAATATGGTCAGTATCGATTCGCTTTTGCCAAATAAAAACGATTTGAACTGACAAGTACATTCGTAGGCGAAATGGAAAGAGTTGCGGAAAGCAGCTCGATATCTAGGTTATGTAGACGGGAGTAAGGACGCCCTCTATCGCTGAAACCTGTATGCATATAGTGAAATCGTTGATCCGAGTAAAATGGTAACGAAAGGTCTTGTGTGTTTTGACCAAAGCAGAATATGCTGTTAACCGATTATTCGCTCTATACATTGGATTTTTAGATTAGAACATCTCAATACCAAACCAACTGTAATGAAATATCATATCTGGATGTGGGTGTGAGCTGGTCAGTTTGCTATGGTGCAACTTACGGACTATTGAGGGTAAGTGCACTTGCCCTCGTGTTCAAACGTTTCCCCACAGGAAAGCCTGGAATACTTTTATTTGTGCATAACCTCTAAATGAAAGAGGAGTGGGACTCAATTATTCCTGTTTTCAACCCTCTGGCTAGCGCACAAGACTCGCCATCTTCTGGGCAAGCTGATACGCTTGACCGGTGACGGTAGTTTCGACATGAGGTGCGCAAACGGTTCGCCGGCCTATCAGCTGATTCAGTGCGTATTTGTGGGCAGACGGACAGACCGACGGCACGTGCCAATGTCTCGGAATGCGGTCAATTCGCCGGCACGCAACGGTTCTGTTGGTGCGAATTCGTGCACCAGTGGAGTTAACGCGGCGAGAAACAGAGGTGGGTTGAAAACCTGCCTACCCGCATACATTAGTTCAGCGATGATTCGGGAACATGAATTCACGCCAAAACTGTTTATGAGAGTTTGTTTAGTATGTCATCACTTCAATTCCAACTTGGGTATCAGAACTTCAACGAAGCGGGTTTTTTCTTCGATTTTTGTTGTCATGGTGAGGTCAAACGATTACACCCAGGCGGTTTGTGGCATATAACTGATCGGCTTCGAAGTTCATTATTCGTTATTCTGGTTCATTTATCACATTATTATTTTTTTGTACCAAAATGCGTTGAGTTTATTGTCACTGTTTTATTATTTTCAGTAGAACCTAGGAGTATGGTCGAAGGGACTAAGTTTTTGGTCATGCACAAGGGTGATTCTCCACAACCATCTGTGACTCTAAATGACACGACTAAGCAAAGAACAATGATGCACACACACACAACCACATCTATTTGATGTCTTGTATCCTATTTCACCGATTCATATAGAGCTACCCTGAATTCTTCATTGCTCTCTGTGAATCATCGTCATGAACTGACTTTCATAATCGTAGGCACAAACGTCCTTCTTTTCTTTGCATCTAACCCACTGCCAGCATGCAACCACCTCGCCTATGTCCCATGCATACACACTGAGGCCGCGTTCGCTTCCTCTGTTTCGTTCGTCAAAATGCATCGTTGGTTGTTGGCTTTAGGCCAACCACCTCAGCAGTTCCCATAAAATCAACCGCCCAGGCTGAGTGATGTCCTTTTGGTCTGTCATTATCTAAGTACCATACATACGTGAACAGCTCCAAGATTTTGACTGAAGATTTGGAGGGGAGAGGCAAAGGAAGAACGAACGTTTACATCCGGGTCATGTGCCATTTCCCAATTATTCAAGTGTGAGTGAGTGTTGTCCCATCGGGCGATGCAGATTGGTTGACTGTCCTAGTGGGTTAGACACATCGGTTGGGACTGGGGATGCATGGATCGGGCAATTTGTATGGTTGCATTTGGGCAGGCGGACAACGAACATGCAAGTGTCGTCGGAACAAAGAAGTTAGGATTGTCGGTCGGTTTAGCGTGTCTTATCGGGAGATATACAGATGGTGTGAATGAATCGTGTCGAAGATTTTTGTCGGTGCGTCGTCAAAATCTGCTGCTCTGAGGTTGTCCAGGTCCATCGATACGACTGGTTTGAAACATGACGATTGTTAAAATTCATCAGGAAATTCTAGAATCAAAGCAGTAACCTCACTCGTGTATGTGCATGTCCACGTACTCACCCCTGCACGGATGATGATAAGCAGCTGATCGCTGTGCCATGTCCACAAACCTATCGACTGAATTTGAACGAGTTAGGCAGAATAACTCCCATGCTCATACAAGTTATGAGCAGTAGGTAGCCGACATGGCCCAGTGACCATTATTCTAAAGAATGTCCAGAATTATAGTAAACACTTTCAGCCAGTTTCGTCCAGTTGGTTCCTGTAGAAATAATGAGACCAATATTTTTGATTTACCGGGGAAATTACCACTAAAACAATGCTTTTGTTTAAGCAGAGACATGGGAGTGTCTGAAATAAATGTGCTTACCGAATTAAAAAAATGAGTATAGCGACTGAAGGAAAATCAGTCTATTATGTTTGTGATGTCTGCCGCTCCCATTCAATATGTTACATGAAAATCACACAGGCTTATCGAATAACGTTCGAACCCACATTGGTCTGCAAGGCCTACTCTGCAGAGGCTGTACATAAAACTGACTCCGATAGCATTGAGAATAAAAGACTATGAGATGAATTCCCTGATGCTTCATGACAGCTTTAGTTCTACACCTCGAAACTAAACACAATTATAGGCTGAAAAGTCATGGTGATGTATTCACTATTGCGGCAGTTCAGTGTATTACACAACTGAAAGCTCTGGGTCAGTAACGCGAGGCACTTTGTTGTCTCTTTTCTTGGAGAGCAATCCAGCAATATTTCGAGCCAGGAAAAGTTTTTTCGGTCTTGGAGAGTTTATTTCATCATACAGCGGAAGAGTTTGTAGTGGAAGAAAATTTGTGTCTGAATTCATCGTTTCGATAGAGGCATTTCATTTCGAGGAGTCATTCGGTGACTCCTTCTCTGAGTTGTCTTTTGAGTACGATTTCTCTGTGTTGTCAGATTTGTGTGTATATCTCGATCCATTCGTTTGTTTACCACATCGGGCGAGATGGACCAAGTGGTTGGAGCACGAATTTACTCACCGGAAGGTCCGCGGTTCGAACCCGACCTCTGCCTCTCGACTTCCCCTGTCTAGGCTTGGGCAACCTGGCAGTATCCCAGCCCTCGTGCCTCCTTCGTGTGACATGGCAGCTAGGCACCGAAAGGGTGCCACAGCTGAATGATTAATAATAATTAATTAAATTAAATACATCGTCCAAATTCGTTTGTGCAGTAGTCTGGAGTAGGGGAATCACCGCTGACTTGATAGACATTATAATATGGTCAGACTTCTGTTAATGATAACGGCAGTTTCGCAATATCACATCTGGCGCTTTCAGAGTACATTGTACTGTTCCATAATCCCCTACTTTGACCTCCCACTACAATATTTGTGCAGCCTGATCAATTATTCGCAGAGATAAATTCATAGAAGTCCAGTTCGCTTTTGCTATGTTTGAAAATGCATTAAACATTGCTTTGTGACATGTTCGTGAAAAGAACCACATAAATATCAAGAAAAGATTATTCTCGATGAACTAAAGGCTGCTTATGACTGCCGAGCGTCAGAAACCATGACGGTGCCTGGCGAACAAAGGGATCCCTTCTAATGCTTTTCCTTTGGAGGAACACTAAATGCAAACTCATATAAACTTGTCGCGGTATACGAGGAGCTTTCGACAGTTGACCGAATTCAGTGTTGCGAGGCATGACCTGGTAGCGCCGTACCACAGGCAAAACTCCCAGCAATGTCCAGATGTGACGATCTTGTCCCAGTATAAATCCATATCTGATAGGGGAGTAGTTTGAAGACACTCCAGAGACTTCCGATAAATGCGTCTAACTTCCGGAGCTGCCAATCAATCAGTTGTTCGGCGATTTACCATACTTTACGCAGCCCTGGAAAACAGAGAGATAAGCAACTCCGGACGACCGCGTGGTCAGAATTCACAAATGTACTCCAAAACGACCGGCAATCAGTTATTGATCCGTGCCGTCGGTAACTGATGGCAATGCGATTGGTTTGGGTTCGTAGCCGGCAAGCCCTTGGAGGAACCATGTGGCCAGGCGTCTTCGGCTGTTTGGGAAGTTAGTACTGCATAAAAACAGCCTGCTGTCAGCACACAACTCCCTATTTCTACATCCAGATCTTCGGCGACCACACTGTTAACTGACTTTTCCGCTCGCCTCAATAGGGTATTCAGGGCGTCATAAAAGTTGTCTTGCTGTAGTCAGAGCTACAGTCAGTTGGGGCGTAGGCAAACACGAAAAACAGGCATCGACCAACTTCGCACTTGTGAGACTCCTACACATGTGCTGCTAAATGAACCGCGCAGAGATGACTATCAACGGGTATCCAGTCAAGCATGGACCCTTGAACTCGGTGACTTAGAATGACACTAATCCCCGCACATCCTGCCGGAAGATCCCCTGGATCACCAGAGGCGACTTGCGGGAAGCGAGTAGACAGAGGTGGAGGGGTTAGCTCAACCACTGTGCTTTCATCTTGAATTCCTGTTTCCGAGACACAGCACACATCAATGCCAATTTAGTCCAATGTGAGAGCAAGAGGAGCTTGTTGAACTGCTTGCTGCCGAATGCGAGCATCGGAAACAGCCAGATAGCGGGGGCATCGTGGCTTGACGATTTATTTCGAAGTGCTTGAGGATGTCGATGCGGGATGACGTGCAGACGTTGCTTTCAAAACCAATGCAGTCCTAAATGTCGGGTATAGAAGGAGAGAGCTATTGAACTGGTGGGGAGGATAAGAGAACGTAAGTGAAAGAGGAAGAAGACAGGCATCGTGAGTAGCCTGTTTTTGCTTGCCCACTCTGCTTATGCAGCAAATAAGGCAACCCGGCTGATGGTTTCGCACGACCGCCAATGTGGCGTGAGTCTATTTGAATGTGTGCCATTCATGGTTGTGCGTGGGCTGCGATAATGCATGCGCGCCTACATATTGACAGGAGGTCGGTTAGGGCCCTCAACCAAAGCTTTCGACTCAAAAGCCTGACCGCAAGGCAGCGGTGTTTGGCGGGAAATGCAAATGCATTACCGTTTATACGGATCAGTTTGCCACAACTGTTCCAACCACCATCTGGCGATCCAAGAAACTGTTCGTCAGACCTCTAACCGTTGATCAACCTGAGACTCTGCGATTGTTGCACGGTATGATAGCTCAATGGGTCACGGAGGACGAAAACAAACCGGTACACCACGGTAAGGTCCAGTCTCTTCGTGATGGTTCATGTTTCTTCGTATATGATCAGTTAGGAGCACCATTTTTCCACGACTAAGAAATCGAATCATTAACCATCCAAATAGAGGGACGCCAATTTCACTCCTTGTGATAAGCATAATGGTATAGGGAATGCGCAACGACTTAATGGTAATCCACTTTATTAACTCTTTTTGCAGCTGATAAGAAAGCACGCGACGAGTTTCTAAGATCCACTACAGAGAACTTGGACATCTCTTGCGCGATATAACTGATACTGCTCAGCTTGGTAGCGATTAAGTACACTGGGAAGCCATCTTTGGCAGCAAGGCTGGATTTGCCACGTTTAGAGGATGCCTTTCAGGGGAGTAGGTGCCGGCGTTTCACGAAATCGAATGCGTTTGGGTATGCAACCGGCCAACGGTCTGACCAAAATCGCACGAGTCAGACAGGATGATCGCTTGCCAACGTATGTCGGTTGCTGGGTAATCCTGACAATCGGAACCTCATAAGCTCTAGTGATTTCACGAAGTCCAAGTGCACCCTACCATCGGGCTGTTTCCTAGCTCGTATCAGATTAACAAGAATGTGTCTGAAGTGCTTGAGCGGAAAAGAGGACTGAGGGCTAGAGTCACTAGACCATAATACGCTATCGAAAGTGTTCCAGAATCAGAGGTAACCATTTTCCCGCCATCAGTCTTTTGTGAAAACTTATGGCAAAGTTACGCTGTTTACCTCTTGTTTGTCGCCAATCCAAAGCTTTAAAAAAAATGCAATTGCTTGCTAAGAACAACTGGCTTGATTCAAATTAAACCATCAATTTCGTTAACGGTTAAACAAACACCATATCTCCGAAACTATTGGAAAATTCCATTTATGTACAGCTGTGAAGAATTACGAAGACAGTTGGGTCGGTCTGAAGCATTTTCCAATTGATTGATTACAGTTGGGTTACCTTTTCGTATAGAGACATAGGTCGAAATAGTCGTGCAACTTCCACTGAAGTATCACTGTACCGTTATCGAGCCAGGTAATACAGGGTTTAGCGGAACGGTCCGTGGAGCGTTTCAAACTGAGTCGACTTCGGAACTTAGTTCACTAAGAGGTTTCTCGCTGTGCGGCCTAACTACACTTTTCCACATCCTATTATTCTGTGCGCAGCATTCTTTCCGAGTGGGATTCGGTGGTGGAAATATGGGCGCAAGTGGCAAGTGTCCTGTGGTGGGATTTCATCCAAGAGCAGGGCTAGTGTGTCCTCCACAAGTCACGGCAAAGGAACTTTGAAGGCTTTTAAATTATGCCTACCTTACGCTCACCACTTTAAATTTAGAAGGCTGATTCTCCTCTTGGAAACTTCACTCAGATTTTCCTTATTGTTGGCAGCAACAGTCTTACTGAACAGTCGAGACGGAGAAGTAATAGAAGGCTGTCCCACCTTCATGCAAAAATGGGAGCGCATGGACTTCAACCTTATCGGCAAGATTCTGTCAGTTGTTAACGTCGGGTGTTAGTTTTGTGACAAAAATTGTTCAGCCATAGCACCCTTCCGCTGCCATGCCAACGGAAGGAGGCACGAGGATCGGGACGCTGCCAGGTTGTCCAGACCTAGACAGGAGCAGTCGAGATGCTGAGTTTGGGTTCGAACCATGGAATTTCCAGTCAGGAAGCTGGCGTCTTAACCACTGAGCTATCTCGAATATCCACTAAATATTAGAGGGCATGATGTCCGCGATAGACTAATGACAATGTATTGGGAAACCGAAATATGGTTGCCTGAGAAGAGCAAGGTTTAGTTCCATCTCGTTAGGTGGGATACAGGTCCCGTTTCATGACCTCTACGATCCTGTGCACAAATAATTCGTTTCATAACGAACCAGGGAGTCGCGAATAACTTATGGTTAAAAACTACCAGTGACTTCATTTTGAAACTCTTAGTCAGGCCAGATCTAAGAAGCAGCGGTGAGATCGGAAAATCAAAAAGACGACCATCGGCCTGATTACAGCAAAGCCAGTCTTTTATTCAAACAAGAAAAATAGACATGTTTTCTCATTTAACACTAACGGTGACTTAGGTTAGCCACAGAGGCGCGTCCGATGTAACGGGTTTTGCACGAACGCGTTTTTGCTGGGACTCTGAGTGTGCACTGATGATGGACAATCGACGTGATAGGACGACTGAAAAGAAAAATCTACCGTCATGACCACAAGCCATAGTTCTTCTAGTCCATTACTGCACACAGTGAGCACTCGGCTAAGCGAATAATTCCTGGAAGCCACGTGTCATATTATTCAGAAGTAATCTATACTAGGAGCGGACACCAAACGCACAAATGTTATTTCCATTTCGGACTAGTGAAGAAGCTCGAAATGATTTTATTGATTTGGAGGGCTCGACAGTTGCCGACTGGGAGTCTTTGTTCCCGAGATCGAAACACGTGAACACAGGCGAGATCACTTCAGTTTAGTTATACTACGTTCTGGGGGGAGGCAACAAAAAAGGCTGATACGTGGGACGGGACGTGATTTCTTTCTACGTTTTCTGTTCACTTGAATTCTTCATTCAAAAAAAGTGAAGGTAGTGGGTGATGCAAAAGTAAAAAGAATCCTGTACAATGATCAGAGAAGAGGCTCATTAGAAGACATCAGTTCAATGTTCACTAGAACCATTATGATCGCATCACAGTGAGGATCTTACTTCAATGTCCATATTTTACAAACAAAAGAAAACGCCGCCACAATGTGATTGAGTATAGAGACCAAGACTAGAAAATATGAAAAAGGAAATAAAACAGAAAACGAATATGTTGCTCCAGTGCCTACGTATATACATATGAACATGTAAGAGGAAAGTGACCATAAAGGAATAGAGACGGGCAAATTAAGGAGTGAGAAATCCCAAGTTTGTATGGCCTAAATGATTACAATACCTGAAGTAATCAAAAAAAGTAGAATAACGAATACTGTGTGTGCACATGGTTCCAGCGCTTAAGATGCACTCTGTAAATGCCATAAAGGCCACATAGGGGGTGGGAGAAGTAAGACGGACGACAAAAATGCATAAGAGGTGAATAACTGAGTGTTTCTTTCAGGTCGCTGACAATCGCTGATCAATCGGTTTTGGGTCACCGGCTCGACGAACAGATTGGGTCAGAAATTCGTGGTCCAGCAAGGATGAATAGATGACATCGTGTTGATTTAGGCAACCGAGACACTCAAAGATAACGGGAGCAGATTCCAACTTTGAAAAGGCCAACTCACAAAGCAGACTCTCCGAGGCTGCCACATGCCTATCAAATAAAGAGTTGAGAAACAGGTAAGCTGGGAAGGGTCAAAACAGAACTAGCTAGTCAAGGTGTATCTCCATCACCATAGACAATATCAATGCGAACACTACTGCTACACTACAGTACAAGAAGTCTTATTTTGGAAAATTCTAACAGTAAGTAGAGAACACGGTGCCCATAACTCTGAACACCCGACCAAGCAATCTCAATAACAATCGATAGCATTAACCACTAACACATTTCACGTCTCCAACTAACCACAAGGAGGGACAAAGATACCACATTCGAGATGACGACGAACCAGGCCGAAACTTCCACAGATCCCTTCGAACCCTCTGACTGGCCATCGTTTTTTGAGATACATTATGGTCGTTATCATACTACTGGCAGATTTCGTCGTTCTCTCTCCAGCTGTGGTGGCTGGAATATTTACGAAAATGCCAAATTACCACCATCAACGATGGACAGCCCCAAAACCAAACTCAAAACGGAATAATGAAGGAACTGGATTCAGCTGAGACGAAAGTACAGGCTTTAAATCGTACACTGCTTACGCCATTTCGGTTGCGACTTGAAACGAGCAGAGCGCAACACAGTATCCCACATACATAACCAGTAGATTGATTCTTCAGTCGAAGGTGGGTAAGAATGCGGAACAGCCACCACAATCCTTCATAAGGGGGTCAATAACATCCTCCCACGATAAAGACGTGAACCTCAGCTGAGTGGGGTCAACTCGGATTAGTCAAATAACAATGGTCCACTCCGTTTACTACTCACTTTCTTTTTGTCATTCGTGGTTGTCTAGGGGCATGACAGAATGAGGCAGTACGTTTACATGGCGAGGATCAATGCAAATGCACACCAGAATAAACAAGTGGTCATTAAACTTTCGATCGAAAGTATCGAAAGGGCAGGGATAGTGAACTATCTGAAAAACAATAATAACTTACCGTCGAGCAGTCGCGCTATACTGAAGGAAATTCTTCAAAGCTAGGGCAGCTGTTAGGCGGATGTGTTTCGTGACAGGGCCTTCACGCTGAGGATGTGGCGTAAATGGCGGATTAGGAATGCCACCAGCAAGCGCTTTTCGGCATTCCGCAGAAATGACTGGTGGCGAGGACCATAGTGCGTGCTGTAGTTGAGTCACTGACAGAGGTTCTAATAATGGCTGTCTTGGCTCCGGTTGTTCGGTTGACATGGAGTTAGGCGAAATTGATCTGGTAGGGCCTGCTATGGACTCTTCTTCAGGTAGTGGGACATTGGGCTCAGGTGTCGATGGCGGGGGAGGCACGTGAGGGAGGTTGTGAATAGGAACACCTGGCTCGTTTGTGTGATTGCTGCTCCCACTAGATTGCAATGAAAATTCAACCGAATTACTGTTTTCAGGCGAAGAAGGGATAACAATGGGTGAATTGCTATTTTCAGGGTTCGGGGAATCAGCTTGAAGCAAGGCAGATATCGAAGTGAGCGCCGGTTTTCCCGCCGTTTTGGTAGTACAAACGGAAGCCGAAGTCGTAGAAGGGACAGAAGATAAGTGGTTATCAACCAGATGTGTGATAAAGACATCCCGGGAAGTCTGCAACAATCGTTGCGAACAACCGTCCCAATGGCAAAAAATCTGAATGAAAACAAAAGAGAAAATTACCATTTGGTAAAATGATGACCACACTGCAAACTAAATTATTCGTAAGCATTACATTGTCACGCCTAAACCAATAAGTACAACAAAAAAAGGTCGAATGCGCATGGACACTCAAACGCTGCAAATAAAGTATTTACACACACTGGAAGGAGCTGACCATGGTGTACGTCATTTTCATTATCGAACTGTATCTAGTAAGAAGTCAACTACGAACGGTTGACCATTGGAGTCTACTACGGCTGAAGACGCGTGCGAAGATGCAGCAATTCGAGAAAAGACAAAGCCTGAATTTCAGGATGGACGGAAGATCAGAATCAAGAGGATCAGATAGTTTTCATTGGATGATTAATGTGTATTGAATGAATAATGTGTGTGTGAGTAAAACACTGTATTAGTATGAAGTAGAACCAAAAACAAGGTCAACTAACCTCAGTGGTAGAATTCATGTAATGGGATTCAAATACGTGCTCTTTCAGGTATTCAGGACCATCAAACGTCCGTCCACAATGATCCCACAGACAAACGAACGTAACTGGAGGAACTGCTGATTGTCCGTTATGCAATAGCTCAGGGTTTCGTTGTAGGTTGATTTCGGCAGGTTTTCCAATATCATCGATTCCACTGTGTGGAAGTAAGGCGCATGCAGCGGAGTGATTGTCATTTGGATTTAACTTAACAGTAGTGGTGGTAGTGGTAGGAGCGGAGCTACAGTTAGTCGGATGGTTCGAGGGTGCGCTCACCCGTTGCTGAACAGGAGAGATGCAAACTGCCATACCCATTTGTTTTTGGGCATTACCGGGATTGTGAATAACCGGATGTTGTCCTTTAATATTGCTGACCGTGGGGTGGAAATTCAGTGTGGTGAAGACTGGTAGTAATACAAGACCAGTTTCCTTGGATACTAGTTCATTTAATTTCGGACAGTTTGATAAAGTGGCCGTCCCTCCGGTTTGTGGTGCAGAGGATGTAACAGAGGATATCCTGGGCTGAAAACCGTTCGGAAGTATGGCTATTTTATCGTTGTTTGGATTTGTGATGATACGGGCAACATCTTTGTTCAGTCCGTTCATTGGAGAAGCTGTCCGACCATTCACCGCTTCCAAATATTCGGTGTGCCCATTAAGGGGAGTGTCAATTGGTTTGGGGACGGTTTTTGCTGGAGGACCATTATCACTGTCAAGTGAAATAGCGGTTGAGTGATCTGTGGAGTTCCTCGGGATGCTGACTTTTCGTCGCTTCTGTGTCTGTTGGGAGTGTAAACAGATAATGTGGATTGAATATGATGCGCTGCAGAATAACTAGATATTATTTACACAAAATTTTGTACACGGTTCAGAAAGTGCAGCGTGAAAAGCAATGAGCAACTCTGATAACGCACGTTTCACCCCACAAACGGTCACTCGTCACCGGCATGGAGGATTGAACACAAAGTTAGCCATAAACGTTAGCATCAGCTGATTACCAGCAGGTTAGCCGAATATGCGGGGGCAGACAGACAGGACGCGCTACAATTGGGGTGACCAGATGATCAACAAGACGAGGCAACCAATGAAATACGTTGAAAGTCAGCTGTGAACTACCACGTGGATGTGGGATGTCCATTCAGCTCCCCTATTGGACAACAGTGAGAGGTGAAGAATGGAAGATGCCATGTAACTAACCCAAAGTAAACACTGAACGGTTGATGTAGCAAGAAGTTTGGTTTGGTGCAGGTAAATCTTGGTGCACTACAGTTTAGAAGCCTCCGAAAAGAGGCAATGAAAAGACACGAACACCAACCAGAACAAGTTTCCAATATTGGAAACAAAAAAGCTATATTGAAAACGACAAAGGATAAGCGTTGGCGATGGACAAAACCGCAGCACGAGATCATGTCGTATATTGAGTGTCATTTCAGTGCTTTAGTCCAGTTAGATGGGGTAGCAATGGCTAATGGTGTTTATGGCAGAACTAGGCATGGTGACCGAGCCACAGCCAGTTGAGGTGTGATGCCGAACACCAAAGTCCTTTATTGGAGATCGAATATTCGATCCCCATACATGCACAATAAAGTAAGGCCCACAAGTCGATCGAAAGATGACGGTAAGCAGAGGACGACAAAAACGGTTTGGAGTCTTAGTTTACGTACAATCAATATCACTGACTCACTTTGGCTACCAACGGCTGTACGGGGATGGTGCTCGGCCTGGGACAAAGCACAGCTGCCATTATATCGTTCACACCTGGGGAGAAAAAACATGAGGTCTAGAATAATCCACTACTACCTTGTGTACTTTTAGGTTCAGGTGAATTGAGATGCTTCAAATGGTGGTAATGTATTTCGACATGTCCACCAGGAGTCTGAACTTTGATCTGTTCGATCCCGGGGAAAATTGACCTGAAAAGGTGAGTAAAAGGAAAACAGTGGCGATAGTGGGATCGGTGAAAAAATAGTACAAAAATGAACACAGCAAGCGCTGTCAAGTCCATGCCAGAAAAACGATGAAGGTTGACAGTTATACACATGCAAGGCTGACTTTAACAAATTTAGTGAACCAAAAGTGCACGGAACGAAAATAATTTTGCATTGGGATGTGTGGCTTTAGCCTGACCGAAGACTAGCACCTAGGATTAGTAAACTAATGACGGACTTTGGACCAGTAAATTATCCTAATTAGAAGCAAGTCAGCGTTGACCTACGCCTTTGGAGCCACGAGGAAATCCTCAGAGCAGCTTAACAACAAAAAGCAACATGTGCACAAGACATGAAGTTCGATAACTAATGAAAGTACAATTGTTTGTTAATCCAAAACAAATAATAGAAGTGTTAAAGGAGGAAAACGGGTACTCGGATCATCGAAACTAGGCTAGAACTAAAGTCAAGGAAATAGGAGTCTGTATGGGCTGATGCTTATCGACCAGCTGCTGTGAGCAGCCAACTAACAATTAGTTTACGGACCGCTTCAACTGCCAGCTCTATGGATGGGGAAGACTGATCCTAAGGCAGAAAGCTATTTGTGGTGAAATTACCTGTAAATGATAGACTTCATCTGAATAGAAAACTTACTTCAGCTCAGCATGAAATTCTATAGGAGAAACGGCTCCGCCATTATTGAACCCAAATCTACGCTGATGGGCCTGTTGATAATCGGTATAGATTTGTATTCTGGGGACGGTGGAGTGAGAATGGACAACATAATTCTTCCTCAGCCATTCGAACATGTAAGCGCGACGAGTTGTGTGTGAAACGGTGGTGGGTGCTTCTGATGAGGCGCGTAATGGTCTAGCTGTGGATGCTTTCAAAGCAGGCAAGGCGCTTCGAACTGGAGGTGACGGCCTCCGTGGAGTCGCACATGTCTGGGTAGTCCTCACGTCCACCACCTGTTGGTGAGGGAGCCGGAATGGCTTGATATCGGATAGAATGAGAACTTCCGTTGAAGGTAGCTTAGAGACTGTCTGAGTAGAGGTAGGTAAACTGCTTACAGAGGATACTGCGTACGACTGGACGCAAGACAGTTGTTGTGGCTCACTGACCGGAACCGGTGTTGCAACGATAGTTATACGCGGGACAACGGTGGACACAGGTGAGCAGATTGAGGTGTTGATCGACAGAGACAATTGAGGTTGAACCGAACAAACGGGCGTTGCTTGCACATCATCAGTAACAGATCTGAAAGCCGGAATGCTTGGGTTGGTGACGGGTCTCGGTAAATTCACAAATGGACACTGCAGAGCGTCAGTGTGCAATTCCGGTTGACACATGATTTTATTCGGATCCTGAAGATAACCCAAATTAAAAATGAGCAAACTCGCAACAGTAACGTCAACAACGGAGCAGGTGCATGTGTTGATAATACTGAAACGGTCTGTAGAACAATTGGATATAGTTTGTAAATACAACAGTGACAAGACACTTATTTCCGACTGCTGTCCCTGTTCCGGTACCCAGTGCCGGAAAAAGTCGCCGCCGAGGAACAACGCAGCTTTATTAAAAGTACGGCGACCTCGCGCTGTGTTTTTAAGTTGACTCTTTGACCCTGATCCAAGGCTGTCTGACGCTATATTCTTAAGGGCACTGTCTGACATTGATTCAAGGCTGTCTGATCGACGTTTAGTGGAGTTTGAGGGTCTCTGTAGGCTTCCGGTATTCTGGGATAATCTTCAGGAATCTGACCTGCAAGACACACACACATCCTGTCAAACGGGTAACTGTGGTGGCACTGTAACTACCTCACAGGAGGATCAGCTGCACAACTCAAGAAAATAAGCCAAATACTCCCATATGTACAGTTTTGTGTTCATATTTACAAGATAATATGGAAAAAGCGCCAGTGTGCTTACCAGAGAATGGAGGGTAAAAAGCGGCGAAGCTGAAGTTAAAGGGATATGTGGTTCTTTGCACACCGTTGGGAAGCTGGGCTGGGTGGTACGCGTGAAAGAACTTGGTTGAGTGGACGGTCGTATAAAGTCGCTTCCGTGGGAAGTCGTAGAAGGCTGCGATCCCGTCGGAGCAGAGGTCTTCTGTGTCCCAGCACCTAAAGCCTGCATTACACGAACACGCACGAGGCTTTCGGAGCCCATGGATTGTGCTTCGAGCCGCAGTAAGGCAACAAGCATTTCTAAAATATTCGCCAAACCCGTAACCTGAGAACAACGATAAACATCTTCAAGCGGTTGCTCTAGATCAACATGGGACCTCAGCATTCGTTCGCACAATACGGACCCGAGTGATGATAAGCTGTATATCGTATCGAGCGCTAGAACAACGAGGTGTAGATCTCTCAAGCACAATCGGGATATAATGCATCGAAAAACGACGGAGGGAAGCATCGACAAAAATTCAGAATTCCGGTCCGTTGTCAACATCGCACGGTCACGTGTAGCAGATTGGGTTTGGATGGTATTGGCTGCTCGTAGTCGATCGACGGCCGATAGGTAGGTAGGGGACTCGCACAATCGACGGACAAGTTGTAGCCCTTTGCACACAGAAGCCAGTGGAAACATGTTAGCATTATAAACAATTGATCTATGGATGATAGGGTTGTTGAAAACACTATTTCCAGCTAAGACAACGCAATAGGTGAAAAAGATGGTAAGTGGGAAAACAACAGATCCAGGACTTTATTAGCGAAGGTTCGAAAGTAGTCATATACCTGGAGGGGTGGATGCAAATTGGTCTAGATCGGACCGTCACCAAAATCGATAACCGCAGGTACAACCATAAATAAAGATCTACTAAAACCATGCTGGAGCGTTGAGTTCCCACGCAGATTCGTCGCACTTCTTGTACGAAATACTGACGGATGTGAGATTAAATAAACCATTGATGAGAATAGTGACCTTTCAATGTAGCACATGGTGCACTCTAAAAGTATCGATTACGACAGGAGTGAGTCCCTTAATGAATTTAAAAAATCCAAAATATCGGAAATTTATCACCATGAGAGCGACATACATTTGTTCGATTACTTGTTTATGCTTGCCAGGAATTACGTTAGTAGACCAGTGGGTTCAGAGCAATAAACTCTATGCTAAATGAATCTAATTGCTTTAGGCCTGCGAGATGGCTCAGTGGTAACAGCGCGAATTTACTGACCGGAAGGTCCGTGGTTCGAACCCGACGAACCTCTCGACTTTCCCTGTTTAGGCTTGAACAACTTGGTAGTATCCCAGCCCCCATGCTTCCTCCTCCTGGTGGAATGGCAGTTAAGCACCGAAAGGATGCTACAGCTGAACGATTTTTTCGGCCTGCGTAACCGCGAGGAGACGATGGAAGTTCCTACCTAGTTACAGTTTTCCGAGGACGTTAAAAGCGAAAGCAATATACTGACGGGAAACCCACGAGGGGTATTGTACGCCGAGATCGCTGCCAGCGGTTGGCTTACATTAGTCGGTGACCTCTAAACAAAGCAAAGAGAGGTCAACTAAAATCCACCATAGCAGAATGGCATGGGTGAACTTCAAAAATATGAGCAGTTGATGAATTTTGACATAGACAAGACCACATTTGCAACCAACATACCTCTGATTTGGTCGTTTCGGTCACAACTAGTCAACAAAGTTCGAAGTAGACGACTGAGGATTGGACGCAAACAGCTGACTACAGGGAAGTGTAGCGATGACAAAATTTCCAGGCCCAGTTGCCGAAGGCTCGAATGCTTAGCATAAATGCACAGAAAAGTGAAACGTAGGGCTTGTGGGTCCCGGCCGATTTCGACCGCACTCAAACCACCCTCGATAGCCAAATTCCGCAAGACGGTTGCAACCAATTGCACACGAAAGCCTTCGTCATCACCATAGGCCATATCATGCAGCTCCACCAAGTTTGAGTCCTGCGTAACGCATGCACTCTCCACATTCGTTTGGGGACCTATCCGAGGAAGAACCCCGACATGAAGAATAAACGAAAACTGAAAACGAGACCTCCAGCCCATTTACTGACAAAAAACACAACTATGGAACGTACATAAAACCACGTCACGACCATCGGTTGCGATCAGTAGCGATAACAATAGCATCGTTAAACATTGGGGCTGCATTGACGCATGAAAATAAGTATAGACTGAAAACAAGTAGGACTACTGCGCGCTACAATAAACTACAATATTCGCCATTAAAAACACACGTAAAATAAACCTAATGACCTATCCTGGAAAGTAGAGGGCACGTCGTCGGGAGTATATGGACAAGTTAATGGCCACTCACCTGATTTAACTAGTTCAGTTTTTTGCAGTCGAGATGGCTGTGGTTGTGGAGTGGACTTACAAACCGGTTCGAACCCAACCCCGGCACCCCGACTGCTATGTTATGGGCTTGGGCAACCTGGCAACATATCAGCCCTCGTACATCCTCCGAGTAGCATGGCACCTAGGCGCCGAAACGGCTTACCAACTACCGTGTGACGGAAAACTACTCAATAGTTTCATGGTATGGACCCTGAAGCATACCGAATCACAGTCATTGTATGCTCCTGTAAATCATACCAAGTGCCGTTACTGGACCATTTATCATCGTGCCACCTAAACGTAGGGAACTGTCAAAGTTGAAATTACAGGTCATCAAACTCGTTCGTAGACAAACCGAGTTGACAAGTGACTGTGTACGGTTGTTAATGCATGTAGAATAACCGGCAAAAACATGCGGTGGAAGTCCCAACCAAAGTTCAGAGAACCCCTCTTCCATACATGGCTGTCGTAGTGCTACTGCAAGACTGGATGGGCTCGAACCCTAGCCCCATGCTTGCGGATGAACCGATTGAGGTGGTAGACAAATGTTTTTACTTGGGCAGCTGTATCAGTCCCGGTTGTCTAGCGAAAGATGATATTTACATCCGGATTGGGAAGGCCAGTGCAGCTTTTGTGAACCTGCGTCACCTGTGGCGTAGGCGTGACATCAGCTTATCCGTCAAGGGTCGAGTTCACAATGCTTCGGTGCGCACGGATCAGAAACCTGGCCGTCGCGCGTTGACGTCAAAAGACTTTCAGTGTTTGACCATCGATGTCTTCGGAGCCTAGCCTGAGTCTGGTGGGAACACCTGATCAGCGATGCTGAAGTACGCCGAATGGTATTCGGGAGAAATTACTCACCCTCGACTGATGGACTGAGCACACTGCAAAGATTGCGCTGACTTGGTCACGTGCTCCGTATGCCAGTCAACCGACTTTCTCGTAGGGTCCTTTTCACACAGCCACGTGAAGGATGAAAACGAGTCAGAGGCCGTCAAACAACGACTTGGCAGCGAAGTTTAAAGGTAATTACCAGCAAACTCAGCTGCGTTGGTCAGGATGATGGTAACTGATGGTAACTGACATAACAGATGAAACCAACGCTGAAAGATACGGTACTTCTCTCATCATCATCATTAACATCTCTCATCGATCCCCCCTGAGAAGACCGCTTTAGAAGCTTTATTCAAGATCGCGGAAACAGGCGGGAAATAAGTGACTGGATAGAATTAAATGAAGGATGTTGTCACCAGCCAGGATAAAGCGTATGTGGTTCTCTCTATGAGTGTAAACCGTACTTTTAACATACCATTAATTGTTGGCGACCAGCGTGTACGGCTGTCACTTTGCAGTAGTATGGCGCCATTCCTATCCCAAACCCCAACCTGAAAAGCCATGAAATCGTATTCACACACTGACCGGCATGATGAGAATTTCAATGGGGCTCCATGGGTGCAGTTAGAATAGGATCCAGCTTCTTCGTGAACTGCAGGATTTGAACCACCGAAAGTGAATTAGCGTCACTAAAGATGTAGGTGCTTAAGCTGGGCGTCCAGTTTGCCCGTTGCTTGACCCAAATCAATAGGGAACGCGCGTGGTCCCCGGCCTCCCGGGGCGTCACGAAGAGATTGGGCCTTGCCGTGTGACGTTCTGTTTTTAAACTCCGTGAACCCGCCGGGGGTGTCCGTGCAATACTCGCAGAGTCTCACACCAGGTTGATCAATGGTTAGAGGTCTGACGAACACAGTCTCCTGGATCGCCAGATGGAGGTTGGAACAGTTGTGGCAAATTGATCCGTATAAACGGTAATGCATTTGCATTTCCCGCTGCCTTGTGGCCAGGCTTTTGAGTCAAAAGCTTTGGTTGAGGGCCCTGACCGACCTCCTGTCAAGGCGTGCGCGCCCCGGCGTTAGCCCATCCCACGCACAACCATGAATGGCACATATTCAAATAGACTCACGCCACATTGGCGGTCACGCGAAGCCAGCAGCCGGGTTGCCTTACTTGCTGCATAAGCAGGGTGGGTAAGCGAAAAAAGGCTACTCACGATGCCTGTCTTCTTCCTCTTTCAGTTACGTTTGCTTCCTCCTCTCTTCCATTCTAGACCCGTCAGTTAGGACTGTATTGGTTTTGAAAGCAACGTTTGCATGTCATCCCACATCGATATCCTCAAGCACTTCGAAATAAATCGTCAAGCCACGATGCCCACTCTATCTGACTGCTTCCGATGGTCGCACTCGGAAGCAAGCAGGGTCAACAAGCTCCTGTAGCTCACTTGGCATCGATGTGTTGTGTCTCAGAAACAATCATTCAAGATGAAAGCACAGTGGTTGAGCTAACCGCTCCAATCGCTTCCCGCAAGTCACATCTTGTGATCCAAGGGATGTTGTGGTAGGATGTGCGGGGATTGCTGTCATCCTAAGTCACCAGGTGCAAGGGTCCTTGCTTGACGGGATACCCGTTGATAGTCACCCCTGCGCGGTTCATCTGGCAACGTCTGCGCAGGAGTCTCACAAGCACGAAGTTGGTCGATGTCTGTTTGTCGTGTCTGCCCACACCCCAACTGACTGTAGATGTGACTACATCGAAGACAAGTTTTCTGACGCCTTGAATACCCTATTCAGGCGAGCGGAAAAGTCGGCTATCGCTGAAGATCGGCTACGCCGAAGATCTGAAGGTAGAGATAGGCAGGATAAGCGCATCTGAGACTTGGTTAGGTTTTCGATGTGGGTTGAACTCGGTACGTTCAGGCAGTGGTGAACGATCGCTTCAGCTGTGTGCTGACAGCAGGCTGTTTTTATGCAGCACAAACTTCCGAAATAGCTGAAGACGCCTGGCCACATGGTGTCCTTCAACGGCATGCCGGCTACGAACTCAAATCAATCGCATTGCCATCAGTTACCGAAGGCACGGATCAATAACTGACTGCTGGTCGTTTTGGAGTACATTTGTGAATTCTGACCACGCGGTCGTCCGGAGTTGCTTGTCTCTCTGTTTTCCAGGGCTGCGTAAAGTACGGTAAATCGCCGAACAACTGACTGACTGGCAGCTGCGGAAGTCAGACGAATTTATCGGAAGTCTGTGGAGTCTCTTGCAACTGCTCCACTATCAGATGTGAATTTATACTGGGACGAGATTGTCACTTCTTTGCACATTGCTGGGAGTTTTGCCAGTGATATGGCGCTACCAGACCTACGCCAGCACCATATATTAGATCAAACTTAAATCTTCTGTGAGCGAAACCATCAAGGATCGAAATGGAATGGGTAGAGAACGCTTCGGTCGTTACAAATCAGGGGACGTGAAAGGAGCCTTGCATTGATTTCGTTACACCACAGTCGGAGCTAATACTACTTCCAAGATTGATAAATCTCCACAACTTCGGCTGGCTCTCCCTCTGGATTGTAAGTGGCGTGTTCAGTGACAGCATTTCCACGAACATGACCTCACACTTTGTGGGCGCAAAGTGCATGTCAAAGAACGGAATGAGTTAGACCAGTTTATTCTGCGTATTCTTTTCCTCTTCGAAGATGAGAACAATGCCGTCTGCGTATTCCAGATTGACATGGTTTTCGTGAGCTGTTATGTGAGCACTGGGGTTTTTAAGATTTTCAAGATTCCTATCAATATCTGATTGATTACGACATTGAACAGAAATGGAAAGTTGTAACTGTAATGAACATCACTTTGTGTACGGAAGCCGTTGGAGAGCTCTCCAGATACTCTCACACGCCAAGAAGGCTAATACAAAGAATTTATGGTTTACAAAATTTCGTCATTCCTTGATAGACAAGGGGAATAGACCAGTCAACCGAGTCAAAAGCGGCTTGGAAATCCAGGAATACTAAAACTGCCGATTTTCTGTATGTATGACGCTGTTCTAGCATTCGAAGATTTGCTCAACGCTACCCCTACCAGGCCAGAATCCCGCTTACTTCCCTGGGGGGGGGGTGTTGGTCACGAGCCACCATACGATGAAGAAGCGCAAATAACAGGCTCACTGCGACCGGGATCAAGTTTGCCCCCTGTAGTTACTACAATCAATGTGAACATCTTTTTTGGAAACAGGCACCATTACCGACTCCCCCAGTTGCCTGGGATGGTCCTCTTTTCCCAAATGCAGGCAAACAGATCAAACAAGCGCTGACTGAGGACTTAACCTGCATCTCTGAATAAAGGGGGTGGGAGGTCATCCAGACCAGAAGCTCAGTGGCGCCTGGTTGATAAATGCTCTATTTTTCGGTAACCGAAGCCGTAGTATCTGAAACTAGCGTAGATTGGTGCACGGTTTATGGTTGATAAACCGAACTAAGTGTACACCAATTTTCATGCCTTCTGTCAACCTTCTCCTTTAGGATATTTTTGTTTTGAGGTGCAACGCAATTTTAACTTCTCGTATTTTTGGCGCGCCACGTGCTCGCTGACAGTCCCGCATTCAGTGTAAACATTTTCCGCAGTTGCCGTTTAAATATATATTCGCACCATGATCGTATTTCGCGTTCTACATCAGATATGCGGTACTCGCTTTGGTCGTATCGATAGCCGCAATTCGACTGCTAGGTGACGTATTTAGTGGATAGATGGCTCAGTGGTAGGAGCACGAATTTACTGACCGGAAGGTCCGTGGTTCGAACTCGACCTCTGCCTCTCGACTTCCTGTCTAGACTTAAGCAACTTGACAGTATCCCGGCCCTCGTGCTTCCTTCTGATGACATGGCAGTTAGGCACCGAGAGGGTGCCACAACTGAGCGACGTACATAGTGAGTTCACAAGCCGTGTGCATGTTAGTGCCACGCACGGCACTAAACTGGGCACTACAAGACACTGAAGCGAGCTTGACACTGACGCCCACTGTTAGCTTTGTAGCGATTGTATTGGAACAATTACGCTCGAGTGTTTGTGACAGCCCAAATATGGACTGCCGCGGCATCAGAACTGCGCAAGCTGCGGAGCATATGCCCGCATACCACTTTATGGGTGATTCATTACCTCTGTCAGTCGATTGCTCTTCCGGAAGCAATCCCCCAAATAAACTGTCATGCCTGCATGACAGCGAATGCTGGAAATGAATCTGTGGTAGTGGTTAGCCTGAGTACGGCGTCATGAAAGCCGGGCAAGCAAAAAAGAGTATGCCTTTTCAAATGCAACGCATGCAACCTCAACGCGTAGTCCATTTTCCCGTAATGGATACGTCGAATGCGTAAGACTAGGGACATAGGATCAGTAATGCTGAAGAACGCCGAATGGCTTCTGGAGGAAATAGCTCGCCCACGATAGATGAACTGACTACACTACATAGGTTGCGCCAGCTTGGTCACGTGTTTCGTAAATCGTTCAGCTGCGCCCATGCCAACGGAAGAAGGCAAGAGGGCTGGGACACTGTCAGGTTGCATGGATGACCGAATTCCGAGAAGTCTTTTTACACGGCCAAGCGAATGGTGGGAACTAGGCAACGAAGTAGAAAACCCATTACCATAAAACTCAGCCGAGCTAACCATCGTCGTCTCCCTGGATGGGGACCGCAAAAAGAACAAATCAATGGGTAGAGACATTATCGGAGAAGGACCAGTCGCACCTTCAATGGCGCGACTGCATCTAAGCTGTCATCTTAAATGCATAGCACCCCTCCTGATATCTCCAGTGAAAAGTCCGCTGACCACTGCATTTACGCATCAACTATACCACCCGCCACATCCAGTGCGCAGCTTTCTACGCCAAACCTCCTAATCATCGGAACGAAACTGTGATAACTACACCACTGCACAGCAATACGAAGACTTCATAGCTGATGATAAGAATGAAAACTAACGAATGCCTGACAAAACGTTAACTTACCGCATGTCAGCGCAGCGGGAGAGAGAAATTTACGACCATCTTTTTCCAGCACATTTGCATGCCAAAACTACGGGAGAGAGATGAGCGGGCGACATGTAAATGACTTACATCGCTGAACCGTCTGGATAAGACAGTTTCCGAGTCAGAGTTGTGGCTGGAAGGTTGAGAATTAGAAATTCCAACCGACTCCAGCAGTAACGTTAACAACCGAACATTTTTGTGCAAGCTGAATCCGTTGGGCTGTGAGGACATCAAAAGCATTGAGTTCAATGCGAAGTCCAGTTCGTTGGGTAGGTTTGACCGCAGAGCATACTCCAAACTGGAGTAATCAAACTGGTCAACAAGTTCAGTGCTGAGATTCCAACCAGCACGAAGATGATTGGGTACGCTATCCAGGTAGTTCATTGAATAAGTCGGTTTCGATCCCTTGGAGGTCAAATCAGAATCCTAACCATGAGAATTGATAGACAACAATCAGAAGCATACCTGTGAATCTGTATCGACGTAGGCAGGTTCTAATTCATCGGTTCTCGAGGCCATCCGCTGACACCGCTCATACGGCTCTAGGAAACGCTGGTATATACTGCGTAACCCATGGCCAGACTCAATACAACCCAATGGAAAACCCATCGATGCGTAAACAGCGGCCCACTCGTGCGAAGCGGTTACCTACATATTCATCATTAGATGGGTTGGAGCAGGCTTGCCTGTTTGTGTCCTCCACGAAGAGCTACTTCATTGTATAGTCGTTTGAGGTCAACTGGACGGCCGGCGAGATACGGTGGTATCGGCGTACAAGCACTTCTGATTGACAGTAATAATGGGTTAAAAAGAACCTACTTATTGTGACGAGACAGACGTTGAATCTCGGACATAAATTGTGCATTAGATTTAGTTACAAGGGGTAGACACAAACAGCCGCTTGAGTAAATCCTGCCTTTCGGCTTAGCCGAGCTCAGTTTGAAATTTAGCGATGTGCCCATAGGACTCAGAGTATAAGCAAATTCCGAACACTGTCGTTCATCGGTGCGTCAGAGACACTGAAGTCCACGATTGCCTGTCAAAAGTTTCAGCTACACCTGTGAGATGGCATTGATTCGGATTCCGGCAAAGCTGACAAAGTCGCGGACGGAAAACTGCCCATGCAAACAGATGTGTGGCATTTCTCGAGAAAACTGCCTGGCACAAGGTATCCCTTCTCCCACTTCGGTGTTTGTCGCCTGTGCTTCCCAGGTTCGGAGGCAGCGTGAAATTCGCGGAGAGCGACAGACGTCTACGTGATACGGACAGGCCAATCGAGCCGGGGTGCGCGCGTTCGGATCGCGCACAGACAGCAATGCAGGGCTATCGATTAGTCAAGGGCTGAACAACGGGAGGCTCAGGATAGGCCTGTGATTAGGTGCCATAATTGAGAGCTGAACTATAATATGCAAAACGAAAAAATAGGACGTGGATTAGAAAAATATTTCGGGAAGAAGCATCGAAAGGAAACTGATTCTATTGCCAAGCGAGATTGATTAATCACCAAAATTCGTAACACCTTGTTTGAATGCATCAAAAAAATTCAT
This sequence comes from Opisthorchis viverrini, assembly GCF_000715545.1. Classification (NCBI taxonomy): domain Eukaryota; kingdom Metazoa; phylum Platyhelminthes; class Trematoda; order Opisthorchiida; family Opisthorchiidae; genus Opisthorchis; species Opisthorchis viverrini. The sequence continues at coordinate 678,062 of NW_008751700.1, read as the reverse complement.
GGATTTTTATTTTGCAAAGTAACATTAGGCAAATTAATGTAAAAATACGACCACCAATGTCTGCCTGTCAGACACAACCAAGAAACAGTCAGCGCGCCGTTCAAATTTACGAAACTTGCGCTACATGACGCACACGGGTAGACTTGCTCAGGTGAACACTATTGTTCCGTCGGATGAGGTGGTTACTTTTAGTGTCCCTGGTAAGCTGGTTGAATTTCATTACGCCCGCATTAGTCTTAATCCATTTCATGTTTGTCGAATTTGTCTAGGATCTGACCCCGTGGCAATGCAAACAATACTAAATAATCTAAATAATTCTGCCTCGCGGTTTGGAATGCACTTCACACCTGCAAAGTGTAAAGTGCTACTGCAAGACTGGGTGGGCTCGAACCCTAGCCTCATGCTTGCGTATGAACCGATTGAGGTGGTATACAAATTTGCTTACTTGGGCAGCTGTATCAGTCCCGGTGGTCTCGCGAAAGATGATATTTCCATCCGGATTGGGAAGGCCAGAGCAGCTTTTGCGAACCTACGTCACCTGTGGCGTAGACGTGACATCAGCTTCTCTGTCAAGGGTCGAGTTTACAATGCTGCGGTGCGCTCCATATTACTATATGGATCAGAAACCTGGCCGCTGCGCGCCGAGGACGTCAAAAGACTTTCAGTGTTTGACCATCGATGTCTTCGGAGCATTACCCGAATCTGGTTTTCGCAAAACCTCGTGAAGGGTGAAAACAAGCCGGGGAAGGTCAAAGAATGACTTGGCAGCGAAGTATGAAAGCCATTACCAGCAAACTCAGCTGCGCTGGTCACTGCCCTCTTCCTGGATGGGGACCCGGAGACGGGCCACATCAATGGCTAGAGACATTATCAGACATGTCCCAGTCGCGCCTTCAATGGCGCTCGTGCATCAGAGCTATTGCCTTCAATGCATAGCTCCTTTTCCAACCCCCCACTTGACAGCCCACTGACAGTGCTGGATTTATGCACCAATTTACCAGCTCGCGCGTGCAATGCGCAGCTACCTACCCCCCAATCATCGGTGAACGAAACTGCGGCGGCTACAACCAGTTTACGAGTACGCGGTTCTTACAGCTGACAATGATGATGATGATGATGAATTTGTCTACCTTTCGTACAGTCGTTGTTGTCAGGGGTAATAACGAGTGGCATTTTACCTAACTTAGTCACACCACAGACGATGGTTTTCACGCTTTTAAGGTGTTTGCCTCAGGTGACATAATTGTATTCATTGAAGCAACGATGCTGCCTTACCCGATGAAGGACGTGCTAAAAAATTTCGGCCCTAAAAACCACACTCTCTGATCGCCCAACGGTTGACCGTTACTACCGGCGGATTATACAATACGGTCGAAATACCTTTAAAATCAAAAGGTCTGGTGCGAATATCACTATTACCACGACTTTTCTATTTTTCATTTGTGTTGCTTATGAGGAGTTCATGAAAGTTTCCATAGGATTTCAACAACAAATAGAACCTTGATTTGGTTCATATGCACTGCAACAGCGTTTTTAAGTGTTTGTTCCGTTCGCACACCGTCTTTGCCCAAGGTGTAACGTTTTTCTAAAATATAATCCCCGGTGACTTATACGGTCTCTACATGCATGTGATGGGAGTGTTTTTGACACAAATCACTGATACCTGAATCGCCATTCAGCGACAATGTATAACTATACAGTCAAAAGTGAGATATTTATCGTGCAGGTCCAATTCCTATGTGACGAACTAACGAAGAATTGTTTACGAGGTTGTGGTAATAGCATCAGGCCTAACTCGACAGCCGGCTGATGTCATAAGTCAGACTAGTGAGTTGCTGGCTCCTGGAAGAGTCCCAAAAGAACCCTACATCCCCTCACTGGCTTTTGGGTCAGACTTTTGAGCCGAAGGCTCGAGTTGGGGTAGCCCAACCAAACCTCCTTCCCCGGCCTAGACATCCGGGAGATATCATTTGCCCGCACAGTTCTGTGCCTCCCGATGTCCCTCCTCAATCCAATTCCATCACACAAACGAACGTTGGCTTATTTGAATGTCAGCTAACTGACCGGTGGGTCTGAGATGTTTAGAGTGTGTGAACGAGTTAGAACAAGTCCGGGTTGTCGAGGATAGACAACGTTTTACTTGTCTAAGAACGAGCGTGGATGAGCTGGAATTACATACGAAAGCTCAATGCGAGCATGTAGGATGAGTATAGTAAAAAGCGCACAAAAATCATGACAGGGCCTTAGGAACCTGCTAGCTAATAACAATAGACAAAACGTCACTTTTCTCAATCCACGAGGTCCTTTTTACAAAAGTGCTTTTAACGTGCGTATTCTGTGAAATTGGCAAGCAAGAAATGCTCACTGCAACGTTGCACTCCCTAGAAATTGATGAATGCTGTGTCTCCGTAACATGCATACAAGACCCAAACGTGGTTGTGCATTTGAAAACGCTAAGGACGACCACAGCTCTTTCACATTTCTCCCTCTGTGTCTGGTTTCCCAGACTCGTGGAATATATGGTGTGCGAGCTGAACGCGCCTAGCGCGATTGAATCACAGTGAATGGTCGTCTTTGCGCCGTCCGGTTATTCAGCTCTATCAACTCAATGTGTCTCAAGACAAAAGCGGTGTCTGTTTGTAGTGTTGGCTTATGCCCAAATGGCCTGCACTTATTATGCTGAGAAGGATACTTTCTATCGAGAGTTATCCAGGCTCGTTCGCCAAGCAGAAAGCGCTGACATTGTGATCCTTGCAAGCCATATGAGTGCTCAAGTCGGTCGCCTGAGCTCCTTGGAATCACAATGTGGTGGTCGATTCTGAGTCGATGCTCTTCGCACACAGCGAAGCTTCTAATTGTGTGCTGATCAGTAACTGTTTTTGGCCAGTACGAACTTTCAGCATGAACGTTCGAATAGCGTAACCTGGCGGCCACCGACTCAAATCACCCGTGAAGCCAGTTGGATCACGTGGCCGTCAGCCACAGTTCAGCCACAGCTACAGTTCAAAACTGCCTTCTGGGGTGCATAATTTGATTCCTATCACGCCATGGTGAGTGAACGCCTAACAGTTGGTTTCCCCTCAGGCCCTCGCAAGTCAGCAAGAAACATGCCAATCCACTATCTTCGAAGAACCACCAAAGCTCAACGTTATCAATCGTAGGTAGCCCAGCAACTGTCCACAACAAGCCAATACTGTACTGGTATTGAACACGTGGACGAAGCATGGCAAAATATGAAAGTAGCTATCGTAGCGATGTTCACTGCCGTCTGCTCGTCCTCTTCAATTTGACCACAAGACCACTGGATGTCGTCAAGATTGTTATCCATGATTGATGCCAGGAAATCGATAGCAGCAGGCAACGAGTACGGCGGGGCACGAAAATCCCTCAAACGTCAACTGGTGAAGAGCCTACAGAAAAACCGAGAGCTCTTGTGGACACAGAGAGCTCGGGAGGTGGATAAAGCTTTTGCTACGGGAACAGCTATGCCTTATATCAACTGATCGGCCCTAGGGGAGCAAGAGTCAGTGGAGCGATAAGTGCAAAAGGCGACTCGTTAATTCACTCGCGAAAAGATCGACTGGAAAGATGGGCCTAACACTTCGAAGGACAGTTTTTCCGACTCCTGCAACACAACCTGTGGAGATAGTGCAAACGGATGAATGAAATGTAAACCTAAATCGTCCATCGGAAGAAGAAATAAAGTGCGAAATATCATTACTGAAACGCGAGAATGCACCAGGACCGGATGCCTGTATCCAGCCCTCTTAAAGAAGGTGGAAAATCCCTGGTGACCTATCTGACAAAGCTTATTGGGGAGATACGAACGAAGAGAAAGTTCCTGCAGAATAGGGTTTGTCGACAGTTATTCTTATCTCCAGAAAGGTACGCGGACGCTATGTGAAAACCGCCGTGATACGAACGAGAGAAAGTTCCTGCAGAAAAGGGTTTGTCGACAGTTATTCTTATCTCCAGAAAGGTACGCGGACGCTATGTGAAAACCGGCCTAGCATCAGCCTCATCATCATCATCATCATCATCAATGACAGCAACATCAGTGTTGCCACTGATGCTCCACTGCCGTACAACCATAAAGTTCGTTTAGTTATATATATAACTGTGTTAAAAGCCCTACAGTGAAGAGAAGAGGAAAACAGTGGGTGAGGGAGGAGACCTAGTGCTGGCCTTTGTCAAGCATACTGAGGTGCCTACACCTCCAACCGCTCAATCAGACAATCTGGAAAGAAACTGACAGCACGAACGCCACTGACATCGATTAGCCGCCATTTCTTGCAACGTCTCCAG
>NW_008751700.1:644919-670864 GCF_000715545.1 Opisthorchis viverrini | reverse complement strand
TTGTGTATGTGCTATTCATGGTTGTACGTGGGCTGGGATACTGCCAGGGCGCCCACACCTAGACAGGGGGAGGATTATGGTCCTCAACCAAAGCCTTTGGCTCAAAAGCCTAACCGCAAGGCAGCGGTGTTTGGCGGGAAATGCAAATGCATTACCATTTCTACGGAACAAGTCGCCACATGTTCCAACCCCCAACCTGGAGGGCCAGGAGACTGTGTTCGTCAGACCTCTAACCATTGACCAACCTGGTATGAAAGACTCTGTGAGTGTCGCGCGGACACCCCCCAGTATAGCTCAATGGGTCGCCGAGGTGCACAAACGGCCACACCACGATAAGGTCCAGTCTCTTCAGCCTATTGGCTGTGGTATCAAAAGTGCTCTGTGGTCTAATCCTTCGAAGGTTGACTGAACGCAGGGAGAAAACCAGGCTGGGCATTGTTCTGCAAGACGATGCATAGATCATATCTTCACCCTCTGACAGTTTCTGGAGCAGTAACACATTCCAGCAGCCAACAATGGTTGTGTTTCTTGGTCTGAAAGCCGCCTGTGACTCTGTGGACCATTAGACACTGTGGTAGTCTGGAGTAAGTGTGTCCCCCATAAATTCTTGACCATCCTTAATGCGCTGTACGCCAATTCGCGCGGCCGTTTGAAGGTCTACGGGAAGCTCTCGCCTGAGTCCACCACATCAAGTGGTGTCAGATAGGACTGTTCTCTTTGATCTTTCCTCTTCGACTTCGTTATTGATATGAAGTACATCAAATTGCTTTTGAAAGAAGTTACCCACGATAGATGAACTGATCATAGCATAGGTGGCTCTCTATAGAGGAAAATGTTGGTAGCTCAGGTAGCGTAGATGATCATTGGCTTGTTCGCTGAGCTGGGCAGCAATCAGATTGCCCAGACATGGCCCAGTCGTTCCCTCAGTGGCGCTCATGCATCCAAGCTATTGCCTTCAATGCATAGCTCCCTCCCAAATGTCCCCACGTAAATTCCCACTGACAACTCTGTGTTTACACATCTATTATATCAGCTTTCCCCTTCAACGCGCAGCTACCTACCCAACCCCCTAAGCGTTCAGCTGTAGCACCCTTTCGGTGCCTAACTGCCATGCCACCCGAAGGAAGCACGAGGGCTGGGATACTGACTGGTTCCCCAAGCCTAGACAGAGGAAGTCGAGTGGCAGAGGTCGGATTCGAACCACGGACCTTCCGGTCAATAAATTCGCGCTCTAACCACTTGGGCCATCTCGCCCCAATGAACGGAAATGTGGCAGTTAGGACCACCGTACGACAAATATACGGTTTTTACAGCTGATACTGATCATGGTAATAATGTTAGGGAGCGTGATGGTGCGCTACGGACCTAGCAATGCACTGATGATGTCAATCAAATTGTTAAGCTCAGTGAACAAACGAACGACCATCTAAGCTACTTGAGCTACCGACATTTTCCTCTATAGTAATGCGACATTTTTACGAAGGTGGCCTCTCCTGATTTTCAGTCCCTGTGTGAATGGCTTCTCTTGGTTGGACAGATTTGTCCGGACCACCCAGTTCACCTGAGACTATCCGCTGTGCTTTTCTTTTGATTTGGTTGTCTGTGAACACTTGATGGAGCGATTAGTTCTGTTCAGGATTCAGTGGGCCGCTCTTCGGTAAGGTTTTCCTCCTAGCGTCATCATCATCATCGACAACATGACATCCGTGTTCAACACCGATGCCTCACTACCGCTTCCTCCTAGCTGTCAGCTTCTTGCCAAAATGTGGTGCGCAGAACTGATTCTTCGTTGGTTTTCCGACTTTTCTTTATTGCTGACGCTTCTGGAATCTTGTGTAGTGGTTTCATTCTCGCAGATTGGTAAAGGTCCTTCAGTCTGAGCCCTCAGGCTCTGAACTGCGCTGTGGGTATAGCAGCCTGCTGCATTATCACTTCAAGGTACATCGTCATTGCAGAAGAAATGAGTGAAACAGGAATGTGACATGATGCTAGCTTGCCACCTCTAAAAATCAAGACAATCTGAACAGTTGTTTGCTTCCTTCGGGTAGCATGGCAGCTAGGCACCGGAAGGTGTTACAGCTGAATGGGTTGTCTGCAGTCAACTGATACTGCCTTCAATGGACAACTCTCCCTACTTGTTCGTATGAAGAAATAATCGAGGCACCGAAGGGCACTACCTTGGTACGCCGTTTTTAGTTCATGCCCCATCATTCAGCCAGCTTTCTCTGAGCAATACAGTTTTTTGACCCACTAGGTGTCGATGGTTCTGTCTAGGCTTGGGCAACATGTCACTATCCCAGCCCTCGTGCTTCCTCCGGGTAGCATGGCAGCTAGGCACCGGAAGGTGTTACAGCTGAATGGGTTGTCTGCAGTCAACTGATACTGGCTAGTGTGACGAAATTTACCTAAAATCATATATAATGAATCGTTCAGCTGTAGCACCCTTCCAGCGCCTAGCTGCCATGCCACCCGAAAGTTGCACGAGGGCTGGGATACTGCCAGGTTGCTTAATCCTAGACAGAGGAAGTCGAGAGGCAGAGGTCGGGTTCGAACCATGGATCTTCCGGCTAATAAATTCGCGATCTATCCAATTGAGCCATTAACCATGGAGACTGGCCTTCGTGCTTTTTTATTTCGAATGTTTTTCTTTATATGACTGGCTCGTTATAGTCGTAGTTGATCTGGCGAAGTGCGTTTCTAATCCGCTTATTGCTTTGCGTGACACTCGTATTTCGCCTTTTTCTGTCTAATTCCTTTAGTATTGGCGCTCGTGAAAGCGGCTCAGCAGCAGCATGGTCTTCGGCATGGGGATTATCAGCGTTACCATCAATATGTATCTAGGAAGCTGAGACGAATGCGCAAATCGCTGCACTTTCAACAGGTATGCATGTTTTTTACGGCTTCGTATCTCTCGGCCACCTTACTTATTCTGTAGGGTAACCGGTCGAAAGTGCTGCCCAAGAAGCTCACATCGGATATGGTCACCGACCCACGGTTCCTTCTTCTAAAAGTTTTTGAGATCGAACGATCGTGGGCCTATGCGATGCAACTGAAGGCCGACTCCAACACTGAGTTCCGAAAACGTTTTCAAATGATATCACGTTTGCGGAAAGCGGTACTTCGAGGAAATCAACTGTCCGAGCTGGCTACGGAGTTGCCAATGTTAGACGCTCAAACCAAACTGGAATTGCAAGCTTACATTCAGTGGATCCACGGCGTGCTTGCGTTCGAACTGCAGGTTTGTACTTTGGAGGTCGTGGAGCGTTTTTATGTATTATAGATTTCTACCTTGAATAATTGTTCCTATTTATTACAATGGTCAGCCCAGCAACTCCGGTAATCGTAGATCTCGTGATTCATTTTATGTGAAATGGATTTTCACCAACATGGTCGTGTTCTGTTCTTTTGTTGCGGCTAGTGAAAGATGAAAGGTGAGAGTACTGTCCACTTTGTCGATTGAATCGGTCTTGCTTTTCACCTACTCTATTCAACACCGAGTCTGGTTCGCTGTTTTTTTAGATTCTGTACTCAAGTCATTTTGCTTGAACCTTTTAGAAAGTGCTACCCACAACTCTTTTTGTGTCTTCCCTTCCGAAAAGTTGGTAAGCGGTTTTCCTCTGCTGGGTGAATCCCGTCCAAAGTATCTTTCCGGGGGACGTGTTTTATCGTTATTATTTGGGGTGGGCATATTTGCAGATCGAGATTTCGCCGGACTCCCGATCTCTGCTGACCATCAACATGCATCGAGGCCTGTACGAGTACAAATGTCTACCATTTGGGGTTATGACGACCCCTGTGATCTTCCGGCAGATGATGGACACTATCATCTCTGGTTTCAACGGTGGGCTCTCACCTTGCTCGGCTAGACTTCGAAATCCAGTATCGACGTACGGAAATTTACGCCCGAACGGATGCACTCTCATGACTGATCAATCATACTGCCCCAGAAGGGGATTCCGTTGTCGCTGCCTTGTCCATTGATGACCACGCCAGCCAGCTGCTGCTCGAAGCAGTCCGTGCGTTACCAGTGACTGTACCGGATATCTAGCGCGAAACTTCGGCTGATGCGACTATCGAACCGGATTGTTCAGGTGTAGCCCCCTTTCGGTGCCTAGTTGCCATGCCACCCGAAGGTTGCACGAGGGCTGGGATACTGCCAGGTTGCCCAAACCTGGACAAGGGAAGTTGAGAGGCAGAGGTCGGGTTCGAACCACGGACCTTCCGGTCAGCTAATTCGTGCTCACCCCCCATGCAACTGTTCAACAGGCGATCCATTTCCTCAGGACACTGGCCGACAAAATCCCCGGACGACGATCTCCAACCTCTTTACCATCGTCGGGATTTCTAGTCTATTGTTGGCGACTGCCTCATGTTTGGAGAACGTGTGGTGATGCCACGCCTTCAGGTCCTGACGCGGTTTCATCCGGGGTATCTTTGAATAAACCGGATGAAATCAATCGTTTGTAGTTACGCTTACTGGCCCGACCCGAGCGCCCCTGGTCCCGGATGCATGTCGACTACATTGGCCCTATTGATGGTGTAACATGCCCCATCTGGTTGACGCCTTCTCCAAGTGGCCAGAAGTTGTGCCTAGCCAACGGCACCCAACACCACGAGCCCTGTCTCAGCTATTCAGCCAGCACGACCTGCCGGAGACTTAAGTATCGGACAATGGATCACAGGTCAGCTCCAGCTGCTTCCAAGAGTTCTGCCGGAGAAACGCCATCACTCGCCACCGTACCACTCACAGTCAAACCGTCGGGCAGAACGTTTTGTCAGTACGTTCAAGCGGGCCCTGCTCAAATCTCGAGGGGAGGGGACATCCGTCGAAGTCTTTCAGATATTTCTTCTTGTCTATCGGACCACTCCAAATAACTCTTTGGAGGACCGGAAATCACCTGCTGAAGCTCTCGTGGACTGAAAATTGTGAACTATCAATTCTGTCATGTCTCCGACACCAACAGCTCGTTCCCGGCCCACCGTGAACACCAAGCCGCCCAACTTGACCTGGATGCAATTGTTTTTGCGCTGGACTATCGACCAAGGCACGAACCCAAGGACACGTCTTGCGGAAGCGCTGGAGCGTAATGTATGACGTCTCTGTTGGCCCAGATATTTGGACGCGACTCAAGAATCCACTGCGTTCATGCCATCTCTCGGAGCCACCAGCGCACCACAACGACCTTCCGCTCGACGTTCTCCTTGACATGTTTCAACTCATGGCGATCACACCTGATGCAACGCGGCCGGTGACACAGGGTTTCAACCAGTGAACCGAATCTTCTTCCAAGAAGATGGACAGATCGCCGTTGACGCCAAACGACCGCTTTCCAAATGAAACCCAGAAAGGCCCGTTGCTGAATTTTCCCCAAGGGAGAGTGTTGGGGATATCAGAAACCGTTTATTTTTCGAGTTATTGCCAATTTTACTCTCTAAAAATTTCAACTTTTAAATTTCGCGCCCTTTTCAACCATGTTGCGCCTCAATCCAGAAAGATCGTGCCTCTTTTCTATTGGCCAGTTGAACTTTGTGTGCGCTAGCGAATTTATTGTTCCCCAAGGTCACTCAAGAAATATATTCGACGGCGCTCCCGCTGCACTTCGCCTTTGATTGAAGCAGCAAAAGCCCTTCTCTAGAGGTCCAGCCTTCTCTCTCTGCACTAGAAGTGGTTGGGCTCGTGCCGTAGCTCGTTCTCAGGTCGCATATAGTTGTTGATTGTACCCGTTCCGATACAACACATACATACATAACACTAATGTCACGGATTATAGCACTGTGATTTCCAGTGCATGAATCTTCTGTTTGACTATGTACTGGGCTGGATTAATACCTTCAGTGATCAGAACATGGTTGCTAGCTTGTGTATTGTTTACTGCATGTGGCCATCTATTGCACAATTGATTATAGACGTCTCTTTTTGATAGCCTAACTGATTTATGTTTTTTTTTCAAGGACTGGATGAAAGCCAAGGAATTTCTTGAGGCCACACAGGCTATTTATGCAGGTCTGATGCAGACCATCGAGGAGGACAATCGTGGTGTGTACAGTTCCCGGGTTGATGACATTCTACCCCAAATTCACTATTGTGCTTATAATATTGGTGATAAGTCGGCAGCAACGGACTTGCAACGCATGCGTGCCCAAACTACTACGGAGACTGGTGGGTTGGCAGAGTTGCAGCTTGATCAATTGCTGAGTCAGGCGCGAGCAAGCCAAGCAGGTCAGGTGACTGAAGTAGAGTGGCTAGGAATGACGATTCCAGTGAAACTAGAAAAAGCCAAAATGGCGATTCTAACAGTGAAGGTACGTTCACCCCCCACCCCCCCCGATTTTACTATGACTTTGTTGTCAGTTGTTCATAGGGAAGCCCTACACTGGAACGACCACTTCATAAGTTTTGGGTGCGAACAATTTGGACTGAAAAATGAAGGAAAACCATGACTTTCTTGCCCTGCAGGTTTTCACCTTACAGACTTCTCACTATTAGTTCGTGCGAGCGATTATTTACAGCTTTCTTGATGTCCACTGCGAAGGTATCTTCATCGATCATGACATCATCCACAGAGATTTCTTAAGGCTACTAGCGTAACCTTTGTATCCATCCCTTGTTACTAAGGCTTGAACCAGCTCCTACAAGGGTCAGGTTTATTGCCCCGTTTCAAACCGCTTATGAGCGGGTGTGCAGCTAAGATATCGTTCAGTGACGTCCAATATTTCGTTTTTTTAAATTGGTTTATTTTTCCACAAGTGCCCACGCCTGCTGAGGATGTTGCCGCTTGTACCGTAGAAGAACCAGTTGATAAGCGGTATGTTGTCACCACAAGTACCACACTCTTGATGTTTGGCTTGAAGTAGTTTCTCATTTTTTCCGCTGTCGAACCCAGAGCTGGCATGTTTGAGATGGGAAAGAACAGTCGAGTTTGAGCTGGTAGATGAGAGAGGTGACAGTCTGCTCCCTTTCGAACATGTGTCTTACATTAGTGAAGGTACATATTGTGTGTGACGTAGATATCGTAGACAACAGGCCAAAGAGAAACAATACATGACGTGCATCGGGATACAGATCCGTTGGTACATAGAATCTAGATTTTATACGTTGCAACTTTGAATTCCTGAGTATAGAGTGAGCCACATTCCGAAATTTGTAGTATCAGGATAGAGTCCGTTATTCTCTTTCTTTCTCTCTCTCTCTCTCTATATATATATATATGTATAACGAGGCAAGAATACCAGGTCGTGTGAGGCGGTTTAACGCCGCAAATCCATCGATCTAAGATTCGCAGGCTTTTTTGGCAGGAAGTACCATTTGAGATGTCTACACAATGCTCATTTTCGAAAAGTGGATACACAAACTTAACGCAACAGTTTATGACAACAAACTGAAATCGTGCATGCAATAACCATATTTCTGCTGGGAGAGCACAGTATCAAACGAATCTAACATTTCTTCTGCTCCTTAACCAGAAGCGACAGTGTTTCTTGGGCGTAACTTCGTGGGGCTATTTTAACTATATATATATATATATGTATGATATATGCATATATATATGATATGATATAACTATTGATATAACTAATGAAACTGTCGGAGCTTGCACTTGTTGTCAATATCCACTTCGTTAGATCTTCATTATTCAAGACATTGTGGAACATTTTTCAGGCACTGTATTGCTGCCATCGTCCAAAATAAGCTGGCTTTCTTATGAGTTCTGAAAATGTGATTTCTAAAACTGTTTAGACACCCTTTTATTTAAAGCATTTTGTGTATTTTCGTGCAGTAAGTTTAATTGAAGTTTGAAACCGATCCACTTCACGGTTTCTCATTTTCTGTTGATAAGTCAATGGATGATTCATTCCCTCAGGTGTCTGATTCACACTGGTGTTTCGAGAGAGCTAATTTGGGTACTAGATATCTTGTAGAACATGTGAAAATGCCCTCTGACCAGACAATCACATCTGTTAAACCCTTCTCCCATAAACCGGTATGTAGTCGAATAGGTTTGGTAGAACCAACTAATAATCTTTATGCAGGTTTGGTGGCTTCCATTCCCCGCCCTCCACGGCACCTTTGGGACTGACACTATAATGATTGAGCTAATTTACTCGACCGATTGAAATGCAATTTGAAGTGTTTGCTATAAACCACAGTTGGCAGAAAATGACGAAAACTTAAGTACCTATCTCTAAGCACGAAAGGTACAGTGCTTTAATCGAAGTGGCGAGCTCTCGGGAACAACTCAGAAGTTTTCACCTCAATATAGGAATGTGCGAACGAGTGCCAACGTTTCGTCATGGTTAACAGGCTCCCGAGAGTCTCAGTTATTCGGGACCATTCATCCTATTCGGACGTAGATGGATCAGATACGTTTCAGCATCTTTTTTTGTTGACTGCGTGTCTTCCGACTTCTTTGCGGGACTTTTGAAGAGGCTCAATCTTTCTAGCCGTTGGCGTTATCGATCGAAAGAAGAAGATTTTATATTCAGTTACCTTGGCTGGATTGTATGTCTGTTTCTATTCTTTATCGACTTGACTGTTTTCGGCACATACCTCCCTGAAACCCATGTTATCTGATGTAATGTTTGGCCGTTAAAAATATTTTGTAGAAAGCATGAATCTCACAGCGCGTTCTGTCACTGGCATAACGAATTAAATGTCAATTCGACGTGAGATATGGCCTGAACAACCAGGCAGTCTTCTGACTACTGGTACATCGTCAGAATATTTTGAATAGTCCTTGCGCTGGATCTGGCCAGTTTGATCGCATCTTTCATCAGAGATGGGGTTAGATCCCAAAACATTCGACCACAGGAAGAGGACATATGATTCTTTGGTTTCTAGTTTCAGGTTCTCTTCAACGGTCCCACCCACCCACCGCCGGTGACGACATAGGTGATTTTATATGCAAGTCGACGGTTGATCATAAAATGTTTCACACTTTCCAATACCCTCTTCAGCAGCCGAAATGTGTCAGTAGCCTGTGTTCCTTCGATAAATTTTAGGACTGTAGTTTACCTGACTGTTGCTTCTGCCAAGTCTGTCCGGCACGTGAGCAAGCTAGTCAGCTGTATCATCCACTTCAAGTTTTCAGATTATTCAGATAGCTCTCACGTTACTTCTCAGACTGGGTTGTAAAGAGATGTAAATTCCTGTGCCATTTGCCTAACGTATGTTCGTTTTTGCGCCACTTCACTGCATTTTTCTACGCGTAGGATTCGGATCAGGAGCTTCTAGGAATGGATAATCACAATACGAAGCTGTCCGTCTACGAATCTGTTTTGAAAGCCTGTGTTGATGCTATCGGTGCGGTCAGAGATGAAATTCGTGCTACACTGTCCACGGAAGGGGCAGTTGCAGCCGGTGCAGACAAGAAGATGGCTGCCGCAGTTGCTGCATCCAGCTCCACCGACAAAGTAGGTTTTTCTTTACTCGAGTCCCATGGTCAACCAGTAGTTCATTTTTAATAGATTGCACAATGGGGTAAGACAAGGGCTTTGTTAATCTGAATATTTTCTAGGTCTACTCTCGGGTTTCTCCAAATTATGTTGAGTATTTTTTTGCCGGTAGCATTAGTTGATCAGGTAAACCTGATGGGAAAAGTCCTTTTGGTATAAATTCAACATAATGACGTCAGAGTTTCTTATTGATTACCGTGAACGTTGTATAATCCGCCGTCCCCCTGCTCCCTTAGGTCTCCCGTCTCCAAGTTCTCTATGCCTACCTGCAATATCTAAAAATTTCGAAAACGATTGAACGTACGTTGTTGCATATCAAAGGGGCACTTTCCGCTGATGGTCTCGAAGCTGCTGGGCACGTGAAGGATGGACTTGGGACAAGTTCCTTTCCGAAGCCACAAGAACTCTCCAGGCTGTACGACACACTGGTTCAGAATTTACAAGAACTGATAGGTCTTCCTGGAGCGGTGCAGGAGCGTATGGGTCTTAAGGCATTGCTCCAGGCGAAAATAGTTGCCTATCGCAGCTACCGGTGAGTTTTTTATGGCGAATTCTCTCTTTCTTAATCCTGTTCGCCATTGGGTTTATCCCGTCTTTATTCCATTACGGCAGTGAAGCATCAGTGTTGAACACTAATGTCATGCTATCGATGATGATGATGATGATGATTTTATTAATTCTTTGGAGGTGGAGGGACATAGAACTTGCCCCATAACTCTGATTTCTATTTCTTGCGTATCTTCTCATACATGTGGGAGACAAGTTCGTTTTCCAGTTCTAAGCTCATCAGCGAGCTTTATTTTTCTTTGTTTTTCTGCAGCTGCTGTGAAGTTTGTGACTTGTACCTGTTACCGACTGTTCGTGTAAGGCCACTCAAGTGTAGCGAATATACACTCATTTCCAAACTAATTTGGTTCGAGAGACTCACCTGGAACCCAGTTGAGTCTCTCGTTTATGATGTTCTCAGGCACTCAAGTGTGTTGTGTGTAAATACTTCTATCATTGTTTGGCCTACTCATAAGTAACTGGAACAATGGTAGAACGAAACTTACGACTAGAGCAGCTCGGTAGTCTGTCGGACCCACTGTTCCAGTCGCTATTCGAAACATCGGTTATTCTACACACACCTGTCTTGTATTCTGATCCAGTGTTGTCTGGTGTGCGCTGCAAACGTAAGGCCCCACAGTCTGAGTGCTCGGAATTCGAACTATTGATTGTGATATGGGCAATAGAAAAAACCATCATTAATGAGGCAAAGTCGGAATGATGGCTAGTTGACCATTGAGTCAAGAAATCCACTGACCCAACACAGGCGGTTACTGTGGATAGGGCTTTCATCGTATTGGTTAGTTCTAATCCCGTGCAGCTCGCTGGGTTTTATAAAAATTGTGGGTGGACTTATTAGTGAAGAAGTGTGGAGATTCAGTCGCTTATCAAATCTAACGTGACTGAAGATGATATGAGTCATCTTGAAACAATGGAAGATCTTTGTCGTTCGACAGAATCAGAAAGAAAAAAATTAGTCTGTGAAAAATATCACGCAGTCAAGTAGTAGTATACACTGAATCCCTTCGACGATTTTGAGTTTTTTACTTCCCGGACACCCTATCCGGAACAAGAATGACCCATGCGAGTTAAGTCACTTGCGTGAAGTAAATGGTGCACTATGAGTATTTTATAGAGATAAACTTACTCGGTTTGAAGGACTTTCTTTTGTATTGTTATGTTTGTGGCATTTCCTCTGGTATGGGTGCCAAGAAGTTCCGATTCAGGAAACACAACCTATTTTTTCGCGATTTCATTGTTGTTTTCTTTCCAGGTGCTACTACCTAGCTTTCACCTACATCCACGGCAAGCGTTTCGCTGAGTGCTCGGCACTGTTGCAACGGTCAAGACGGCACGCGGAGGAGGCTTTGCAAGCCCTCTCTCCCACTACTGCCTCATGGACTGATGACGAATCTGCCGCTAGTCCCGGTCCACCCTGTGATCAACTGATTACCGAACTCACTTCCTTGATCACGCAAACTGAGGCTGAGGATCTGACTTGTCGCGCAGTCTACATGCTCGATCTGTCGGATTCCGGTGATCGACCGTTCGATACTTCAGAGTCGGAGAACAAATTGAGCCAAAAGGTATGCGCACAGTTTTGTCGTACTTTCACTTAGTCTTACCGCCTAATGTTAGCATCTTACTCTACTACTATATAGCTCTGTTCTGGACTTTGGTTCTGAGGCGTTAAATCATTACCAAATCCAGCGTTCGATAAATTACGCTCCTTTTCAAATGTGTACGGCTGTGTACATATGGGTTGTTCGCATATCCTGGCCCGCTATACCATCACCCTTTATAACAACACCCTCATCTTTCGTCCCCGAAACCTCACGGGTTAGTGTGATGTGTCGTACGAGTGGCTGTGACGTTGTCGAATTCCTTTGTGGCCACTACACCAGCATAGGCCAGCGACTGTAGGCTGATAGACCAGAGATGTATCGGTTTCCTCACTCAAACCGGATCCCTAGTGCATCTATTTGAGGAGGTGACGCTCCGATATGACCTTTCGGCATCATAGAAAGAAAATACATGTAAAGCCAACTGCGGCTAACTTTGGCTTACGGTTAGTCCATTGCGTGTGAACCGCTCGCATAATGAGCTATTCGCACAACCGTNNNNTAATGAGCTATCGCACAACCGTTGCATTGCATATCAATTCCCACACGGTCCATTCATCGAACAGTCAGTTTGTCGCACATCAATTCATCGCAGAAGCAATCGACTGAAGAATTTGAAACAACTATGTAGCCTCAACCCAGACCATGTAGAAAATCCAATCCGAATTGTTAGCCATTCTTATCTCTGGCACAACCATAGTAACAGTTACATAACTAAGCAATAAGGCAGTAATGCATGGCGTAATTTAGTCGCTGGTAGTGCACGGCATCAGTGATCTATCGTTGAAATTATTATGTCATCGGATGTTTTTTACGACACAAACCCGTCCTCGCACAATCTTAAGACGTTCCGCCCACGTTCGTTGAGTGGTTTTGCGAATTTCATGCTCCCTGCGTCTATATTTCATCCGATCATCCGCTTTTACAGGTTATTGTATCGCGCTACTGGACTACTCAGAACAAGCAAGACATGAGGGCCGCAACATACGAAAAGTTCGGTCCTCTTTTGAATAGTGTACAAGGAATCTGCTGGAATAAGATTATTTGGAGACGTGACAAATACTGCGCCCAAAATACCTTGCTTACTTGTGAAGCTGATGGGGAATCTAGAATTCCCAATCATATTGACAACTCGGCCGAAGTTCCCGCAGTCCGTGTGAAACATATCCATTCTTGTGGAACTCGTGTGCAACCAACGGTGACGATTGTCCCTTGTCCTAAGTGTTTAATATGGTAATTTCATGAGGCGAGGAACCCAGAGATCTGAGTCGGCTGAAGTCTGATGACAGTGGCAAATAGTTGGAAAGACGTTGCTTTTGGTTACGGACGAATCTATAACTTAACTAGAGAGCAATCCGAATCGGACTGCAGATGTGATACTCAACATCCACGCGAAACCCCACAAGGCCTACGTTCCTTTAGCATATGGGGCTTTGGGCAATAGATTTACAGCATATACAGCACGCTGCATTGATGCTTGAGCTGTATGTTCTATTTTTGGCCTTAGCTTATTGAGAACAGCCACCAGGGATATAATTTGGTCACTCATGTGTCTACCATGCGACTTCTCCGTACTTTTGTTAAGTCAACCGAATGCATAATAGACATTTAACCCAGGATATTAGGTCTCTAGCTCAACCGTCATGTATTCAGGTTACAAGGTAGTTTTTGAGCGTGTTCGTCATCGCTTCCTGTGGAGCTCTCTGGCTTTTTTATCAACTAATGTGGTCCTTTTCGTTTAACTCTTTTTACGGTTTCCGACTGTCATGCCACGAACAGTTCCGTTCGTTCTCGCTCTCCGGATGGAACTTCTCGTCAGTAAATCCTTTGCCATCTGTGGGACGATGTGCTGTTTAAAAGTGCTGAAAATGTCGTACAACCCGCGCAGATATGTTCTTTTAGTATCTCCTTAGAGGCTTATGCATATTTTCGACCGTATGCTGTAAGTCTCTCGGACGTTGCTTCTGTCACTCTTGAAGCACACATGCTGTTACACTTCATCTAACGCTTGGTAACAGAACTAGACACATACGACTATAGTATCCGACGATATCGGCCTTGGTCAAAGAGCTCAGTTTGAAGTCCAACTCAGTTAGGATCAAGGGTAGTTTTTATTTACCCTAGCTTCATTTTTGGCAGATAGCGGCACTTAACTGCCATGTCCTACAAAGCCTTGGACTCTATTGGAGCAGTTTGAGCTTTGATGGACCGCACCCCGGATCAGTTCGGTGTCCCTAGCTTATCTAGAAGAGTTAATTATGAAAACATGTTTGTGCCGAACTGATTATACGGGGGACTGATGCGCACTGAGTAAAATGGGAACCGATTTGTGCAAACAGTATATATTACACACAGAATCACAGTCATTCATGATAACCTAGCGACTATGTACTGTCGTCACCGATTGTATAAATCTATGGTTGATTCATGTGCAAACTTGATTTGACTGACATCAGACATCATGTGAACAGGGAAATGAGGGTGGGACTATCCACAACTATATGTCACGTGGTTGATCCTAGTACTGCATAATTCGACAGTGTTCTTATGAAGGAAGTCGTCAGAACGCGTGAGACCCCTACCCTTGAGCCATTGACACAGCAGAAATTAATCAAGACGAATGTAACGGTGGAAGGTGAAGCTAACCTCGTGAGTTTTTGTGGAGGGCAATCAAAATAATGGGGAGTCGAATGTACCATAAACCAACCAAGTGAAATACGTGTAAAGTGGTTACAAAATAATATCAGTTTTCTGAAGACCGTGTGAACGACCGCAATCTGAAATAGGTTTGCACTATTTCCTTAACTGAAAAAGGACAAATGTCATTAGCAGGAATTATGTAATATGAGCTCGTCTACAGACGTGAGAAGATGTTTTAATACTAAGGCGAAATAGTTCCTATAATCCTCTGGATGCTGGTCGACGTGGCCGGTAATATCTTTGTAATTATCATACCTATTCTGATGACCGTGGCTTTTTGAGGCGAGAGATGCTTAAAATGTAGTGGAAGCAACTGACAAATGTTGGTTGACATCTCTGTGGCTTTGTGTAACCTGTCTTTATCAGTCCGAGAACTCGAGAACATCTGCTTGCCGACCATCATATTTGGATTAAATCTTCGAGCTCTGTAATCTGTGGGTATTCAAATGTGTTTACTTGTGAATTCCGAGTGGAACTCAGTGCTTGAGCGAGTGACCCAAAACCGCTGCCAGATCATATGGCCCTTTTTCACCTTTTCCTGCTAGCATCGTTGGCTGTACATGACAATGGTTTGTAAATTAAATAATCGTAGAAGTTCTTGTAGGACTTTTACGCTTAGGACAGTTCCACGTATTTCCCAAGGTGGTTTGCTTTGAAAGGTTAAAAAAGTTTCAGAAGTTTGAATTCCATGTGATGACTATCGGAGCTAAGCTTAAATTACTGCTTCATGGACTGAGAAGTACAATTCTTCAGCCAGCGTTTCTTCACCAACTGCCCATTGAAGGCAGGTCGCTAGCTACCGGATTTCCAGATGTGATCATACTCTCGTATGCATCTGCTAATGTTAAATCGGGTTTCTTCAGCAGCGATCATTCTGGGCTTTTGAAACAGATGTTTAATCGCAACATATTTCATATTTTTCCGGTGTTTAGACTCAAGGAGAATTTCCCTTATTACCAAATTGACGGATTTTCGCAATGTTACGAGGTGGAATTTATATTTTTTTTTCAATTGTCGATGTCATCAGAGGAAGTCGGATTGGTCTGTGCTGCGCTGCGCTCCCGGAATTTCTGTCATGGTCTGGAGCCAATAGACCAATTGTTACTCTTGCTGTTTGATCGGTCCCGAAAACATAGGACTATGAATCATCACCGAGAAACCGTATTGATGCCAATCGGTGCCTTTGTCTTGTCTTTGTTTTAGGTTCTTCTAGATCGCTTGGATCACTATGTCGAATGCAACGTCGTGGAAAAGTCATTTACTACTCAACCCTATCCGTTCGTCCAACTCCCTCCACATTTCGAGCCCGTTCCCGTCAAGCCGATATTTTTCGACTTGGCTCTTAATCATATCAACTTCCCTTCACTAACGGAAAAAACAAGCACCGGCATGTCCAAAGGTACTTCTGGATTGTCCGGTCTCGTACGCGGATGGCTTTGGGGCTCAGGATCCGGTGCGGATGAAGGTCCATCACATTCCTGATGCCTGTCTGTTACTTCTGCGCTCCCCATGTGTTTGCACGTGACATTCACCTTGACTTGCCGATTGCTGAACTCCTGTGATTTGCTCTGCATCTGTCTGTTCGTCTCTTTTAAAAATATCCGTGGTGACTTATATGGACAATTTTCAGTTTCTGAGAGGGCAGACCTTGGTCAACACTGTGATTGTTGAGTTCATTGGTCGTATGACGCAATCGGCATGCTCCATTCCTGGGAGTTTGTGAATAACTTGGCATGTCAATAGCTCTAGTCACGTCAACAATCCCAACTAATACTTTACCCCTTCCCAGCGTGGGATAAATCCTTATAATGCGACCTAAGGCTGTGAGCGCCCATTGCATTACATAACTCGTCCCTCTCTAAAACGTGCCACCATACTCAAGACAGAATCTTTGTGGACAGAAAGGGTCACATCACTACTGTGGGAAGCAAACGAACCGGTTGCAACTAGACAAACGTGACAGCGCAAGCCTTGTAGAGACTTCCGGACGTAGTCAAGTTTGTTCGTGGCTGTCTACATACGGATGTGATGTTTCAGAACATCACACGTATGATATTCTTGCGGTAAACTGGCACTGAGGTGCAGTATGCAGCTGTTTCCGTCTGTACAAACCAGCATGCATGAGTGGGTATGGCATTTTTTCCTGTTTGGATCTGTTCCACCTGACTACTATGTTCAGCATAGTGGCAGTATTAAACAGATATTCTGATTTTTTTCGCGCGGAAATAGCGTTAGCAGACCTCAACTTGTTTGATGTGTCCCAGACAGAAAACAAATCATTTCGTCGGTTATATTTAATTTTCATGTTAGAGCTTTCTATAACGAGTAATCGAACATTGTACACCACAACCTAAAGACGCATTTAAAGCTTAACTTTGTGCACTCAACCACGGATAATGTTTTGATGATATTTGTAGCGAAGCCACTCCTTCGCCCAGAACGTACGGTTCCTATTGCAGCATCTCCCCACATGGAACGCAAGTCTACACGTTGCAGTGAGTAAAAATCGGGAGTTAACTGGGCTCCTTTTTCCTTACCTGTTTGTAGTAAGCGGTGCATACCATTCTACCAGTCAACACTTATTCGCTAACTGTGAATTTCATGAACTTCTCTTGAAATTTGAGGAGCCGTTTGTAGCCTTGGAGCCTTTGAGTGCATCAGTCGAGACATTCGATCCTTGTTCTTTTAAAAATGGCTGATGTCCATCGGTGGGAGAGGAGGTTCAGCGTCCAGTAAACGAATCAGCTAGAGATTTCCTCGCACGGCAAAGTACTGTGAAGCCCAATCCATTTCTCACGAATAATTCGACTTTCTTCCGGCGTAGGGTCACCAAATTTTCACCGTTAAATGACATTCGGTTTCCGTACACCACAACGCACGTGCTATGGCCTTTTGCGCTTCTGGTGGATGCGAAGTGTAACTAATACCAACAATCCTTAGTAGTTTTCCAATCGTTTGCTGAGATCAAAGTCTAATTTGAAAAAATCGGTGTACGTAAGCTTTCGCGATGCCAGACACCCCAATACACGGTATCTGTTCGCTTGCTTACCAAGGAACGCCTTTTTTCACTAGTCAACCAGAAGATTGAATACTCTGTTTACCACTGAGCAACCTGACGACTTCAGAAAGTCAGATTTCTTAAATCTCCCGCAAAATCTGTTGATACCGATTACATGTTCATGGTTATTCATAATATTTGCAGGAGTGAATTTTTCAACTACTTAGGCTAGATCGTGACATTATTGCTGTCAGTTTATATAATTAGACTGCCTGAGTGAGTGTCCAGAGGTGTAGGCACCTCGAAATGATTGGTAGGCTACAAATAAGTCCTTCACATCGCCTACTTTTATTATTTTCTTCACAATAAGGTTTTGAAATAAATCATGGTTGTGCGGCAACGAGTTTACAGGTTGCATCCGCCTATTAACTGATTATGTTGACTGACATTTGACCCGGTTTAGTGGGCCTAACGATCCAAGCAAACCACTTGCTGGATTCATTCCGTCGCGCAGCTCACGGATCCTTGTTCTGGGAAAATAATTCTGGATGGATCACAGCAGGTCAGCCTCTTAGCTTTGGATCGGCTTAATTTTCCGCCATACCCACTGGACACCGAGCCTGTGAATGAATTATTGCTATTAGTTCGCAGATTTCATGCGGTTGTGACAAAAAATGAACATCCATTATTAACTTGTTTGCAGATATTCTGTGTTTACTGACTACATAATGGGCGTGCACTCCGTGAAGAAAAAATACGTAAGATTTACTCCATTGTTAACCACACCGTTTTGCGATAGGCAGATTCAACTGGATAAATGACTGCAACATGTGATTCCTTTTGTTTGCGGACGATATTCCGCGGCATCTGTGCACACAACTTGAGTATGAGGCTCATCCAAGGACAGCTAAAGTTTAGTTACAACCCAATGGAAAATCATGTTTCTGCCACATCAAAAGAATCAATGGAAAACGTGTTCTCGTTACTAATTCCGTGTACCATAAATTATGCACCTAGTCGGATATCTCAATAAAACTATCATTTCCATCTTGTCGTAAGCGGTTATATGTAGTGGTTCGCTAAGTAGCTGTTCCTTTTTACCTGGATGTAACATGCTACTTACGAGGTCACTGAAATCAAGCTTCAACTTTACCGGACTTACATGAGGATCCTTATTTGCTTTCTGAATAAGGTACGCGTTAGTTTTGCTCCACTCAGCCTAATCGGGCATACCCCACCAGCAGAATGTATTTGCTAGACGTCAGAATGGTAAAATTTAACAAATACTGTTGAACCCAAAAAACTACTGTGCCCCCAATTTTCGTCTCGGCTACCCCCACGAATTTGGAAATCGTAATATGCTTTGTGGGTTCTTTGAAGCGTTACTACTGGGTTATCTGCTCATTTGACCAGATAAATATGTTTGCTGTCTTCAAAATTGATCATAGCTATCGCCTTTCAATGGGGTACTCCGAAATGAACTACGCAGTTCTAGCTACCCGTGATTTCCGAACAGCTTTCAAATCGGACACTTTGCGGTTTTTGAACTTCAATGGGCGGATAAAACTGACTTAGTTCATTTCGGTGTGGAGATTGTAGTGATAGTCAAAAAGGTAACCAAGCAGACAGCTGAAATTGCTAATCCGTGAGCAAAAAATATGGAGGGTTATTGCACCTGGAAATCCAACCTAACAGAATAGATAAAGGGGAGATTCAAGTATCACCTTGCGCTCTCAGAAATCTGTAACATACTGTTCGATCAGACCAGAATAGTTTGGAGGAGCTTGCCTAAACCCACTAAATGGTGCCAGTCTGAAACTCCAAGCACTTACACGCCACGCAACTGCTTTAACCGAAAGGACGGTCGAAATCTGTGTTATCTGGTCACTTTTCATCCACGTCCTTGTGCTATAAGGAGAATATGCGTCAAGCATGCCTGGTTCAGTGTAACCAAGAAAACAGGGTTAAGAATCAGACCTAACTAGTTCTTATTCATTCGTAGATGTGAGTTTGATTGTTTTGCTCCTTAAGCAGATCACTCGTCGTCGTGGGATCGTAATGCACCCTTTTCCTATTCATTTATTACTTTGCAACCCTTCCGATTTCTTGCTACTTGATGCTACCAGTACCCCCTCTTTACACCCTTCATAAAGCCCGAGCAGCGCGTACTTACAAGTACTTTGTGTTATCTGTCACTTTTCATCCACGTCCTTGTGCTATAAGGAGAATATGCGTCAAGCATGCCTGGTTCAGTGTAACCAAGAAAACAGGGTTAAGAATCAGACCTAACTAGTTCTTATTCATTCGTAGATGTGAGTTTGATTGTTTTGCTCCTTAAGCAGATCACTCGTCGTCGTGGGATCGTAATGCACCCTTTTCCTATTCATTTATTACTTTGCAACCCTTCCGATTTCTTGCTACTTGATGCTACCAGTACCCCCTCTTTACACCCTTCATAAAGCCCGAGCAGCGCGTACTTACAAGTACTTACAAGTAACAGAGACATATCGGTAAACAATATTCGCTTCATCTAGTTTGTCATGACACAGTGAAGCATGTTAAAAAGGAGGCTAGTAAATAGCTCACAACACAATGTACTCATCGTGCATTACTTTGTCTTCGTCCCACTTGAAAGTTTTCCATCTTTTGTTACACTCATACTAGGGGCACTGTCGACAGCTGTCTATTCCGAATATATGTAAATGTTGCTTGTGTAAAAATGTTAGTAGTCACGGAGCTTACGGGGAAGCTCCCCGTGGAATATAACCGTCAAATAAGAGTTAGTGAAAGGTTAAAAGGATGCAATACTGGAACTTGTATTTGTGATCACTAAAACCATGACGTGCGAAATGAGGAATATGGGTTATAGATAAATATAAGAGAGGTGAACCATAAAATGATAATGTACTTTGTAAATCCCGGCGGCGTTGTTCACGCTATCTTTTGAATCCTATATAGACATCGAGATTTGGCTTCCTCGTCATCCATTCCAACGCGACTCCAATGGCATGGGTTTTTGCCCATTGGGGTATCTCCACAAATCAGTTGTTCGTATTTAAGGGCTGTGAAGACTCGAACCTGAACAGGAGAACATCATGGACAGTAAGCAAGCAAACACATGAGGTGTACTGAGGCTGAAACCCTGAAGAAAACACTACCACCCCGACGTTTGAGTGTTCTCACCACCTGTACCATCTTTCCTCTTTGGCAAAATAGATCTGGAGGCACAGTGCCTCATTAATAATAGTATTAATAATCTAGTGCACTGGAAGTTGGATCTCCATTCTCACGGGTAAGCTGTTTCTCCTAATAGTGCCTGAAGCGTGTCACATTTGGCAGAACCTTCACCTATCGCAACAGTGAACTTACTGTCCTATGTATATACCGTGTCCTCCTGATCCGGCTTCAAAGTAAACGATTTAGTCTGCCATCGATATAAAAGGCTGTCGGAATCTGACTGTGAAACCCAAAACTCCATGTTCGAAAACAACTTGTCTAGGCCTTTTCTGGCTTTTCTCCTTCCAATACTCCTTTTGACTATGTGGTGATCCGTAGAACGTCGTGATTCATTAACCTCTGTGCCTTTTCCCTTGTTTTTGCTTTTGTGAACGACTCCAAGAAGAATATACCATTAAGGTTTCCTAGATAGAAAAATCAAGGCCGAAAAAATTCGGGTTCAACATGAAGACAAACTCTCCCCATAACCAATCCATCGTAGCTGTTAACCAACAAACAGGAACATCAGACTAACCCAGCACCTATTAATTCGGCTAGGCATAAGAAATCTCACGGATTGGTCCCCTGACTGCTTTGAAACCCAATCAATCTACTTACTTACTCACTTGGCCTTACGAAGCTTTTGTGTCAAAAGCTGCCCGGCAATAAATCCACCGATTGTCTACCGAACCCCTCCGAAACAAATTTTCCTACATTCCCCCCGTGGGGTGTAATGTTGGCATACAAAACAGATGTATAAGGAGAGAAAATCTTAATAGGAATGAAATGATTTTTCTTGATTAAAATTGATGGAGAACTTGTAAGTGTTGTTCCGGTGATGTCTAGGCCTGTATGAAAGTGCAAAACGAGAATTCGGCCTCCGATTTGCTTCTTTTTCATGTCTCAAAAGTGGTTGGCCACGCCACCTGTTTCAGTCAGGGAATGCAGACCGACAGTGAAGACTCCGCATTTTCGCAATTATGCTTTGGGTTCTCCGTGCTACGCGATGACACACCTATGTAATCACTCAAAATGCAGTGCAAACGACGTGTCAGGTAGAACCGTACACGGCTCGTAACTGTGGCTGACGACGGAAAGGTCCAACCATTATCACTGTATTGTGGCAATCCGGTCAAGGAATAACTAGCGAGCATGCAGACATACCTTTGAAATAGTTTTGCTCCGCTATACAGCCGAATAAATGCTATCCTAGCAGAAGAAACATAAGGTATTGGTCGACCGACAAATAAGCTGTGATGGAGAATTTGGTTGCTGTGAGCAATCTGGAAACTAGCAAATAAAACGTAGCTAAAGCCGTCCAACTGGACAGCTGTCTTTCCTTTTGATAGAGAGCAAAGTTTGACAAACAGCTTTTAACAATAGTGGGTTGTTTCCTCAGTTCGATTCCACTTATCATTCGGCATGCAAACTCTTGACTTTCTAATTTGACAGTCCCTCAGCAAAACGAAAACAAACTACGGAAACTGCTTACCATTTCAGGCGCATCGGACCAAGCCAGATAATAGGATCCGGGAGCAGCCAATTTCAAAAAGTTCTGTGTTGTCTCAGTCAACAGTGCCTGATCGATTGTAGATGATCTGGAGCTGCGGAAATTTGAAACGTAGACCGTCGCATCTCCCACAATTGTACTCTGTGGCACCGCGAAGCAGTAACATCCAAACAAGAAATCGAGAAGCTCACCAATCGTTCCCTTGGCAGGCAATTCGATAAGTGTTCCTATGGAGCTAACCAAATTTGAACCAACAATTTTCCATCGGTTGTTTTGCAAGGCTAGGGCGACCTAAATAACAGAATGTAACGGGTTCGTTGACTAAGCATTGATAGGTTGATTTCAAGGCTATTCCTCCCTTTAGCCGGTAAATACGGGTTACTAAGCGATATCCGAGGGGAGGTGTTTTGTTTACGAAGAAACATAGCCATTTACGTCACATGGTTTGAATGGATCCTCTGGAATCATGAAAGTCATCATGAAACAGGGATAAAGTGTGTCAGTGACCCGAATATTCGTAAATACATCAAATACAAATTGGAAATAACGGGAGTGGAGAAGAAACAGCTTCGAAAAAGCCCGGGAGTTTACCTTTCACTTTCAATCCGTGCTTGGTAAATCTGATTTCACAATAAGTTAGTAACGCTTGCATGACTTCATATGATTTGGCTACTACTATTGTGAGAACCAGGATATGTGACAACTTGTTGGAGTAAGTGCAGGAGGGTGGTAACTAACCATGTGGGTTAACAGAAATGCCAAGTCGATCCACCATAGAAGCCTAAGAACAGTGACATCATAAGTATACTAAAGAATAACATCAGACCAAAATCCACTAAAACAGACCTATGAAAGGAGAATACAAGAGAAAAGTTCAAACGCAGGTTTGAGTCAATAAGAACATCGATCAAACAAGGTGATTCCAACATTTTCTTCACCCGATTTTCAATTCCTAAAGTTGTGTTCATGTGGCAGGTTGAACAGTTTCATGGATCTCGTTTTAAATCCGAATATAATCGTTGTATTTAGACAAATTGTTCACACTTTGTCTGCGGTAGAAAGACTGAGGGGTGAAATGATCTTTTCGTGTGAGAATTTTCTCTTTAAGCAATTTTATTCGTAGGAAAGTCACTGTACGTACATGTACTGCCTATCCAGGAAACATTATCTAGCTCAACGGGATAAAATATAAGCATATAAAGCATTCATTTTAGGCTCAAACCGAACCAATCTGGCCGCAGCTGGGGTGCGGTTGGCCATATCTTGCTGAGCTAAACTTTGTGTAAAAATGTATTAAACGGCCTATGTTTCACACCATACCTCCACTATCTGTGAATGGAGCGGAAAGATCTTTGGTCTGAAAGCACTGAAGAAGGGACGAATGTTTGCAAAATTACGTCTTGAAGAGACGCGAATCTATCGAACCACAGGAAAAATGGTATAGTTCTCGGAATAAAAAATATGTACGTACTTCTGTATTGCTTATATGGGACCAGCAATCTTACAAGTGGGGACGTAATGATCTCAGTATCAGTGTCAAAATAACGACTTTATAGATAGGTTGTGCATATCGATTTCTCGGAGGTACAGTGCTTGCACGGATGAAATCTATCCTTACTGGGAATCATGAATTTTGGAACTCTTCTTATCCTGTGAAGTGGGCAATATTAATTGACGTGCATATTATAATATTATGCATATATCATGTATATAATTTCATTTTCTTATTGTATCGACGTGCCAGCTCAGCATAAATTAGGATAACAAAAACATTATTACAAAAAAATATTATTACAAAAACATTATTATCATGCAGTTTAGGGGGGGGGATGAGAATGGGACACTTCAGAAGGACATTGCCCTGACATCGCTTGCCCCACAAGAGGAGCTTGGGCTGGCCATCCATAAGTCCCGATAGCCCATTGGAGCATGCTCTGATGGCACTAGCGGTCTGAACGCATAAACGTTCCACGAACCCAATCTCTAAAAAGCAGGTCTACAAAACGATATAAAACGTAGGTAAAACACCTACCAAATCGAGCTGTGCTCACTTAAATTAGCACTAGCGTTTTATAGGGATTTTTGAACAAACCAACCTGTTGTCCATGCAAACCTTCCCGATGGTGTGGTGGTTTAAAACTGTATCAAGCTGGGTGTGGTCACCCACTTCCGAGCCTGTTATGTATGAAATATATTCAACCGGCAATAGTGACGCGACTCAGCTGGTTTCTGTTCGTCCTACAATTGCAATTTCGTCCGTAGTGCAAACAGCCTTGCAAGTGTAGCCAATCTATATTGGACTGCCGAGAAGCGCTGTGCAGCTACAGCATCCTGCCTAAGTACAGGCTACTTACAACTCTGATTAGCTGTTCGTCGATGAACAGTTGAATATTTGAACTACTAGCCAGGAGGTTGGGGGCTAGAGACTCCATAGCGTATCATGAGATACGCAAAAATGATGATTCTCGGTGGGGATGAAACAGCTTTATAGTGCTTTCCGACTATTCAGTATTGATTGACTCCATCTACAGAACGAAATCTCCATTAGAAATATGCCTGTGTTCTTTTACAGAGCAGGTATAACGCCTTCAAGATAGAGTATTGTGCTGAACAAGATCTGCACGGCAGGGCTACCTCCACTTATCAAGTGGACACAATCTAATGGAAAATAATTTTATTGTGTATTGAAAAGTTCATCGTCAAGCACCTAAGAATTTTCGTAAAAATACTCTGTTGTTTGAATATGCGAAATAGAAGAGAATAACTAACCCTGGATAGACGAACGTCAGCCTGTCTCCACGCAAAGTGCACATGCATGTGGTAACTGCAACACTCGTTGCTGAACATTCCCGACTTCGGTTCATTTGCCGCCATGCTGTCGGCATAGTGGTTGACTAGCCTGTATAAAGGAACAGCGCTAATGTTTTTTGTGTAGAAACATGAATTTGATGGCTGTGCGAAATTTTGCCCATCAGCTCCACACCATATATCCAACTGGTTGGCTGCGTTTGAGACGGAGCTCGACGAACATGTATGGAACCCGATGGCCACCAGAAATGTTACGAGCGTTGAGGGTACCATTTTGTAAAGATTCTTCACAAGTGGATCCAGTGTCCGTGCGTTGGCTGCCTCACTAGCTTTTATCGACTTGGTCAAAGATTGGAATCTAACATTCAGAGTAACTACATAACTCATCATGTTAGGTAGCGCCAGAAGTTCAAGCAAATTAATCATCTGAAGAATAACAATGGGATGGTAGGAATAGCACAGCCTGGCTTGGGGGTAAAAATTTCTGTGTTCTTGAATCACAAATGCGTAGTCTAAGACCATTTGTCAACCCATTTTGTAGTATGACCATGTGATGCGCAACATTCTTCATACATCCGGTGAGCCTTTCTAGGAGATATTTCAGCTTCCAGCTTCATTTGGGAAGCTGGAGACTGGTCACTTATTTAGTTACCATCGCACATTGTTCTAATAACTCGCCTACAGTATTGGGTACATATGAGTGCGTGTATGGGTCTTGGTGATCTGCATTCCTTTGCATCCATCGCTAGGTTGTAATTCTGTGCACACAGCCAGATGATTAGGAGAGTTCACAATTTACCACTGCATTTGAATGGTGCTTTACACAGTATTCGATGGGACAGATGAGCGAACTGAGTAGTCTTTCTAATTCTGTGAGCCAGATGATTAGGAGAGTTCACAATTTACCACTGCATTTGAATGGTGCTTTACACAGTATTCGATGGGACAGATGAGCTGAGCGAGTAGTCTTTCGGTTATTAAAGCGTTTTCCCAGTAACTAAAACACCTTACCACTGGTGATGCACGGAGGATACTGGTGACATTTTCCTGGGTCATATATATATATATATATATATATATATATATATATAT